>NC_047105.1:131925423-132069975 GCF_902500255.1 Thalassophryne amazonica
TTTTTTTTTAAACTATATGGATTTGATTCATATGTTTTTACGTCAGCCAAGCTTGAACCTTCGCGTGCATGCGTGAGTTTTTCCACGCCTGTCGGTGACGTCATTCGCCTGTGAGCACGCCTTGTGGGAGGAGTGGTCCAGCCCCCTCGTCGGAATTCCTTTGTCTGAGAAGTTGCTGAGAGACTGGCGCTGTGCTTCATCAGAATTTTTTCCAAAACTGTGAGTCACATCCGAGTGGATACCATTCGACAAATTAAGCTGGTTTTTAGTGAAAATTTTAACGGCTGATGAGAGATTTTGGATTGTTTCTATCATTGTAAGGACTTCCCACGGAGGAAATGGCATCCGTTTTTCTCCATCAGGTCAGGTTTTTGTGCAAAGTTGATTTGAAAAAAAAAAATCAGATCTTTTGACAAAATCGATTACATTTTTGTGGCATTATCAGCTGATTTTGTCAACACATACCATCCTAAATATGTTTTTAAGAGAAAAAAATGTTTTTCCAACAACATATATTTATTACCTGATAGAAACATCGATTACTGTAAACTGAATGGTGGGCAGTGATAAAGGTAAGTACACGTAAATTGCATGTTGCTTCACCATTGTTCAAACTTCAGGGGTTGAACTTCCGTTTATTCGATCTCCTGTAATACTCAGCGGCAGGGAGGTCTCTCTTCAGAGTCCAACAGTAGTCAGCCATCATGACTGCGTCCCAGCGACCCTGATACCTGGTCTCAAACAGTAACTCAAATAAAATAATAATTTTTAAAAAACTGACTGCGAGGCTTGCATGTTCAACCTCCAGCTGAAATACATTGGCTGAATCGCAAAGAAAGAGAGATTTTAAAAAATCACGCAGGGATCCAGTCCACCAACCTAAAAAAAGAAAGGAAACAAAAAAACTTAAAATGGCTGAATTTTACAAGGTGGGGAAAACAAAAAACAGAAAACCACATCCCATCACCATTTCAGCCAAATGTCAAGACTTTGGCCCAACTTTGGTTGAGCTTCTGATACCAGGAAAGATCCAAATCTTGTTAAGACGTGAAAAAATAAATAATTCCAGAGGAAAACAGAAAGGGATACACTAAATTTGATAATCTGTGTGATAGCGCAGCGACATTGTGCCATTGCTTAAGCCTGGTTCACATGACAGGATTTTAAAATTATCTTTAGATTTCCAAAACCTGAGAGACCACACACATGAAGATAAAAAAAAATCATAGCTCTAACAGGTTTGGTCGTACAGTGTGTGGTGTTCAGCCACACGGTGAGGACAACACCACCACACACGAACAGATTTCACACACCAACATTCTCAGGTCAGACAGGAAATCTCACAAAATCTCTCGAGATTAAACGTGGCTTCTTATCTTAGGGACCTCGTAGTACCATATCACCCCAATAGAGCACTTCGCTCTCAGACTGCAGGCTTACTTGTAGTTCCTAGGGTTTGTAAGAGTAGAATGGGAGGCAGAGCCTTCAGCTTTCAGGCTCCTCTCCTGTGGAACCAGCTCCCAATTTGGATCAGGGAGACAGACACAGCCCCAACCAGTCCCAGCAGAAGACTGCCCCTCCCTGAGCCTGGTTCTGTTGGAGGTTTCTTCCTGTTAAAAGGGAGTTTTTCCTTCCCACTGTAGCCAAGTGCTTGCTCACAGTGGGTCGTTTTGACCGTTGGGGTTTTTCCGTAATTATTGTATGGCTTTGCCTTACAATATAAAGCGCCTTGGGGCAACTGTTTGTTGTGATTTGGCGCTATATAAATAAAATTGATTTGATTTGATTTGATTCAGAGTAAAGAAATGGAGATACTTTGTGGACTATTTAAAACAGAGGAAAAACAATACAAAAAGAAAAAGAAAAGGTGTTCTTTAAAGGATTGGAGACAGCACGACCACTGGACTTTCTGGTAAGTCAGAACAGCTGTTTTGATTTTATTTTCTGCTCCGTACGTCCATCACCTCACTTTCTGATTGGCTACACGTCACATTCAGCAGGCTGTGCTCCTTTGTGGTCAGAGGACACAACACACGCTGGGATATCGGACCAAAAAATCCAACATGTTGAATATCCACGATTTGCGATCAGAGCGCTCCTGACGCCCTTTTGAGCAGATCAGAGCACTCTGAACACACCACACACGGCAGGAATATCTGCTAAGATTATCATTAGCATCATCACGATTGTCGGGGCGTCCTTAAGATTGTCAGAAGGGGAAGATCTGGTCCGATATCGGCCTAATTATCCTGCCGTGTGAACCAGGCCTGGAGAGCCCTGGACTGTTGATGTTGTTAAAAACGGAAAAGTACTTTTTATCCGATTACTCAATTAATCGCCAGAATAATCGATAGAATACTCGATTACTAAAATAATCGATAGCTGCAGCCCTAATTCTAATATTTTTTGCTGAGGTGATTTGATTCAAAACATGCTCTGTTCTGTGTTGTTTAACACGTCTAGATGCTGCACCCGGAAGTACAGACTGTATTTATCAGTGATCAGATCACTTTTTATGTTTTCCCAGTTATTATTTCTTTTCCCCCGTCTTGTTTTGTGGCTGAGTGTATTTTACCTGCTGCTTAAAAGCAATCAAAACAGTAAAGTCAGTCACATCGACCCAAAGCACTGAAGGTCCCCATGTGCCAGTATGTTAGTTCAAAATATCTGTCTAACCTAACTGTGCGTGCGTGTGTGTGGGTGTGTGTGTGTGCATGTGCGTGCGCATGCGTGCGTGCGTGTAAATTAAACCAGAACAAGCTCAGCTAACAGGCTAACCTCATTATGGGTGTTTATTACGTCATGGTTTGGGGGCTGTGTGCTGGTTCTCATAACAGTTTTGCTCTGCTGTGGGTGTTATGAATTGCTTGTTTCCCCTGTAATCTTTGGATTAACTCAACCTAACATCTTCAAGCTACTGTTGTTTCCAAACCTTCCCAGCAATTAACAGTGCAGCACAGATGAAGCATTTTCATTTTGAGAGCAGAGTGACACAGCACACTTTTACACTCTTCTCCTTTGTTGACTGAGTCATCCTGTCGCTCCAGATCCTGCAGTGTTTCTTTTTGCCGCCCTTTCCGGCCCACAGTGAAGTTCTAACCATCCACTCCTGCGAGATTTGCGTTGGGTCTTGCGGTCCAGTATGCATGCAAGCACATGCACATAAATGATTGTCAATAAACGCCCCTGTTTTTGAAAATTGCACACACCCGGGACCTTTAATAGAGTAAATACAGTATAATGTTTTCATTTCTTCAACTTTCTTGTTTTCCTGCCAAAAAAAGACAGCAGCCATGTCAGGTATTTACAGTCTTCATCAATTTATTTATCTAACATAATATGGTCATTCCGTTTACTTTTTTATCTGTTGCATTATGCATTCTAACCAACAGGTGTTTATAGGAGTTTAAAGGACCAAGTGTTCACTCAGGAAAGGTCAAAGTTACAAGATCAGCTGAAGATGAGTTTTAATCAGATTTTCCTCATAAGAAATTGCAAGCAGGTTTGGCTGTAGCTGTTTTAAAGGGAGATGAATGCTGAATTTCACTCACTCACTCTCACCCTGGACAGGACGCCAGTCTGTCACAGGGCCACATGTAGACAAACAAACACATGCACACACACACACACCTACTAGCAATTTAAAGTTTCAAATCCATCTAATCTTCAATATCCGGAGGGAACCCACACAAACACGGGGAGAACACGCAAACTCCACACAGAATGGCCACAGGCGGGAATCGATCCCATGACCTTGCTGTAAGGGAACAGTGCTAACCACCAAGTCACCGTACTGCCCCAAATGCTGAACCTGTGGCCGTTTTTTCAATATTACATTATGATAAATGGGTCAGGTTGAGATTACACTGTTTATTGTAGTCAGATGGGTTTTTTTTTACATGGCTTTGGGTTATTTGACAACATGTGCATTTTTCTTCCTCAGCGTCCTCTGGGGGAAACTGGCACGGTCATGTGAGCAGCAGGATGGTGGAATGTGACATGCTCGTGCATGAGCAGCCGTCCTACTCTTACAGCACAGCTCCGTACACCCACTCCGCCTACAACAGGTGAGATGAAAACACTCGGACTGATCACAGCTGCTTATCTAATAAGCCCCTCCCTCATCCCCACAGATAGGTGCTAGTTTTTAATTAGGAAGCGACAGACTTTTTGTTTGCGTGTGTGGACAACAGTACCACAGCGAGTATTGTGGTTTTCTTAGTTTCACCTTTCTTAGCCTTTGAAGTGGGTGTTTCTGGATTTTGCTCTCCACCTTCTGCCTGGTTCAGCTTTTGATTCAAGGATCTGTGCAACAAACTTCCTTAACTGTGCACGGCCCGTGCTTTCTTGTAGATATGGGGCCTCCCAGCTTTTAAATGGCTCCTGGCACAGCCCTGATGGCCGGAGGTGCTGCGCCGGCTTTTCCCCGATTAAATCCTCCTGCTCAGCTCCTCCCTCGTCTTCTTTCCCCTTCTCCTCTGCTGGCTGTGGAGCAGGGTGCCTGGCCTCCTGCCGTGCACAGCCGCAGTCTGCCAGACGACACAGGCTCAGTCAGGTGTCCTTTGCTAAAGGAAGCACATAGTAAGTGTCCAGAGTGTGAACGTTTGCTCTGCCCAGTTTGTGACGCCATTGTGTGCTTGTCGGTGGGTTGATGTGAACGCTGCACGTTGCAGTGTTTGGCTCATGGACAATGGTGTAACTGCATGGCTTCTTCACAGCTGCTGCACCTCGTGCACACTCTGCCTGCTTAGTTTTTGCCATGTGGTTATTCATCAGTCGCATTTCTGTGCAATGTGCTTTTACTGCTCAGAGTTTGTGTTTGCTTCTGATCTGGATTTAAATTTTGCTCTAATCTGGTGCATCACAATCAAAAATGTGCTGATTTGCTTTCTGAGGCTGAAAAATATGAAGTGTTTTAAAGTGAAATGATTAATTTTGACATTTTGATCTCTTTAAGACTGATATTTCTGTAATGAGGTTGGAGTCATTTCCAAATTGACAAATTGTACTTTCAGTCTATATACGTACGACATATTGTGTTCAGTCCTTTTGGGATGTCATGATTGATTTTTATTTATGTGTGTGTGTGTGTGTGTGTAAAATCAAAATGACTGATGAAGTATTTTCTGAACATATATATATATATATATATATATGAGGGGGTTTTTTCTCATTAAAGCCCATCTAAACAATGTTATTTGCTGGAGAAGTCTAAAGTATAGCATTGTATTACAAATGGGTGGCACTGTGGATTAGTGGTTTGCACTGTTGCCCTACAGCAAGAAACTTGTGGGATCATTTCCCACTTGGGGCCTTCCTGTGTGAAGTTTGCATGTTCTCCCCGTGTTTGTGTGGGTTCCCTCCAGATTCTCCGGCTTCCTCCCACTTCCAAAGACATGCAGGTTAGGTGAATTGGAAACTTTAAATTGGCCGTGTGTGTGTGTGTGTTTGTCCATATGTGGGCCTGTGATAGACTGGCGTCCTGTCCAGGGTGCACCCCACCTCACACCCTGTGGCTGCTGGGATAGACTCCAGCCCCCCTGTGACCTTTAATTGGAGTAAGGGGGTGTATAAAATGGATGGAGGGGTGTGTTGCAAATTATTTGACCAGTAGATGATGATGAGCTGCTGTGGCGACCCCTAAGGCTAGTATCTCACTGACACATGAGTGGATGACTGGTGGAGAGGAAGCGGAAACGCAACATTGTGCAAAAAACGGGAAAAGCTGATAATTTTCTCCTATGGAATGTCACTGAATTGGTCCTCCTGACACATGCGTGCATGTCAGCTGACTGTCTGCTGAATGCCATCCGGAGTGGTGGATAAATTAAAGCCAAAATCTCAAGCAGTTCACACACTTACAGCGTGACAGCCACTCACATGGCGTACAGCACACACACGATCGTTGAGCGGCATGGGCACGGTCTTTGCAGGCGCAAGGATTTGTGCATGAATACCATGCGGCTCTCTCATGGATGTTGAGCGCCACTGGCGTGACTGAAATGACCACATGTTTGTGCACACAGTGCTCAGGATGGCTGTGACCTATGACATTGTTATTATGTGAAAGAGGCTGTGAAAATTCCCAACTTCAGGCAGAAAAAGCACGAAAAATACAATAAAATAAGAACAGCGTGAACAACCACTCACAGACTTAAAGAATGATGTCCACTGAGCTGCATCTCTGAAGTTCCTTTGACGTCCTCACAGATGCGCCTCATCCACATTCCGCTGTCCCCGCGTAAAAATTGAGAAAAAGAGAAAATCTGGTTCCAGCTGAACCCACCGACCCCGTGGCTTGTTATTTTCTGCTGATTTTTGTTGTTTGAGTGATGTGATCATACTCTGAGGCTTACTAAAAAATGGACTAAAATTTAATGTTTGTTAAACCCAGTGGCATTGTTAACCTCATTAGTTTTTACTGAGAAATTGCACATAAGGAAGAATTTTCTCTCCAACTAAAGTTGCTGCAGAATCTGTTGAATGGTGGCTGTAAACACAGTTAGCATACTAGCCAGTTAGATACAGTGGATTTCATTGCATTTTATTAACTAAACATGGAGGTTGGTGGTGAATTGAGGCATTTTTTTTTGTCTTTATTCCTCTGACACAGTCAGTACTGTGTGAAATGGTGTGAAAAGGTGTAAAATGGTGATTTCAGTGAGATCTGGTCATGATCATTTCTGTCACTTGTTAATTGAGGAATGCTTTTGTGATGTGTGACGTGGCTGCATGTGGACCTTTTCAGCATTCAGGATGTTGTATTTGATAAAGCTCATGTTTTTAGTTCTGTTCCTGAAATTCTGCCTGACGTGTGTCCTACAGGTCCTACACTGACGTCAGCCAAACAGACTCACACATCAGCAGCCAAATGCACACCAACCTGGACCATGAAGAACAGATTTACTGGCACGAAAACTCTAAACCTGGAACAATAGTTTAGTTGCCGCCCTGCCATTGTGATGGGTGACGTTTTCACCCTCAGACGCTCTCGTAGTGCCTTAGACTGCACTTACCAGTTTTTCTGTAAAAGGCAGCAAAAAGAATGAAGGAAGCAGCTTCTGTGGAATCTCACCTGGAAGGAAATCCGTCTTCCCACCTGCCAGACACTGGAATATATGACCCAGAACACCCGGATCTTTGCCTCTCACGTGGTTCCTGCTTGTTTGGACTAAACACATACATGGTGATGCCGCTGACACAGAGCCAGGACCTGCTGTGGGTTCTGTGGTTGAACAGAATGGAGTTTCCTGATCTTGTTGCCTCTTGAGAGTTTGGCTTCACAAACAGAGGACTACAAGAGTCCTTGTGGGGGGGCACTGAGCCAAAATGAACAAGGACAAACACTCAACTTTTTCTAAGTTGCATCAACCCTGTAAGCATGAAGGAACAGACAGAGACTGATGAAGCTTCTCCAGATGGATGAAGCTCATTAAAATGACCATAAAGTTACTTCTCAAACATTCTGCCATCACCAGATCCAGTTTAACACCATGCCACCATTAACAGTGTTTTCTCATTAAAGCACCAGAACACTTCAAAATACGTAATACATAAAATGAAGGAACAGCTATGGAACATGTCATTTAACACTGCCTGAGAAACAACCTCCTGTGTTTGTCTATAGGGGGCGCTAAGTGGCCATCTGTTGCATCAGCAGCTTTTAATGCCGGAAACAACACAAAGCAAAAGATATTGGAGAGGAAAGGTTGGAGACTACAGAGAGCCCCTGGGGCAAGTAGGTTTTGGGGACCACTTAAGGGGACGAAACAACACTTACAGTCTAGCCTCAGCATTTTGTGGCCTACAGAAAAAATGTATGGTGGCCTTTAAAGGGTGATAGCTGTAGCCAGGTAGGGGTCAATGTAAGATTACACAGAGGTCAACATTTAAAAATGCTCCAAGTTTACTACATTTGTCTGATCACAAAAAGGATTAATTTGGAGCATCTGTCATGCTTAGTTATCACCTTACGGGTAACTAAGAATGATCTTGGACCTTTATTTTAGTTCCTGGTATTATTGAACAAGTAATATAATTATTCTATTGAGGCAGAGTAGGAGATATAGCTAAGGTTTTGACACAAATAAATCAAGGACTTATTCTCAGCGTTATGCTTGCGACAGTTTTACCTTGCTTTAGAAACATGATGTTTTTTCTAGGAAATTACATTTCTACCTTTACAAAAATGTATTACTGTGTGTTAGTATGAAGCACAAACAAACTGACAAAATACAAGGTTATTTCTTTACCATTCAACTTTAAATGATAATACTAAGTATCAATGTCACACAATTTATGAAAAAAGTGCTATTTTGGGGGTAAATTTTGTGCATATCTCTGGAACCTTGTGGAATTTTTCCATGAAATTTTCAGTACCTGTCAGAGAAATTATAGACAATATACAGATAAATCTGGATGGTGCTAAATAAAATAATGGCTTGTTCATGACAAATGCAATGCAAATCAGCAGTTAAGCTTCATTATTTTTGAACTAGACCTTATGAGCAGATTGTTTACTCCGCGTAAGCGGTACCAATTGTGCAAGGCGCCCTGACACTTGTACGACTTTGATTCATGCACATTGTTGTGACAACCTCACGTGCTGTGTTCCCAGCTGGACGCAGTGCTTTGTTCTACCAGCTGCCACATGCTCTGCGCTGGATGCTGTGAACATAAAATAATTATTTCATAGTGGATTAGTCATTTTCTCTTCGAGTTGGCTATTGAAAACACCTCTAATTGCTTACGGAATCACAGAGGGCTGTTCCAGCTGGAGCTTTTCTCGCAAGCGCTGAACGAGGTGGAGAAAGCATTTGGAGCCGTCTAAAAAGGTAATTATTTGTCATGTTTACATTGTCATGGCTTGGTAAAACAGTTGCATGTTCTTTCCTTCTTGTGTGCAGCTGTAAAAGTATGTTTAAGACAGATTTAACATCTCGTTATACTCCTTCAGATGAGCTACGCTCTGATGCGGTGCACTGATGCAACCACTCACTCTGTTCACTTCTTTACTCCACTTGACAAGCTGCACATAGTGTTAGCGAGCAGATTGCGCCGCGTTGCACAGTTATGCATGAAAGATTTTTTGAACATTTCAAAATTCTCTTTGCACAACTGCACACACCAGCGCCCCTCTCACATTCAGTCTGCACCCGTTAAAGATGAGTTTACTCTCCTGCATGACACAGGATGTGCAGGTGCGTGCATCAAAGTCGTGCAAGTGTCAGCGCACCTTAAATGGGACAAAACTAAAAGGGGATTGGCTTTGGACTCGTGGACAAAGAGAGGGGAGCTAGCAATACATTTTAGTTATTAACTTTTATAAGTTCGTGGATATTCACAAAAATGACCGACAAATATGTTATTGTTTTGCTAATGCTGCAACGTTGTGTGCCAACCACACATTAAAGTAAAAAATGAAGCCAAACAAAAGTGGAGCCCTATGTGCCAGCCCCGCAACGATGATATAACCAGTATTGTGACACTGGCTCGGCAGGAATCAGAATCAGAAAAGACCTCTGTGTGTTGTGGAAGCATGTGACACCAGAAGAAGCTGAATCAGACTTGAAAGGCTTGTTTTTACCCTGAATGTTACGGGTGTTTTAAACTGTACTGGCACCACATTGACAGCCTTTTACCAAGTATTAAATACTTTTCCCAGTAAGCATAATTCACTTCAGCCAATCACAGCTTTGTTGCACCTTTTGAACATTACTGCACCATCATCTTTTATATTTCTGCTACATCTAATCAGCTGCTCCATAACCACAAATTCTTCCTCTTTAAAATATCCATGCTGGAAATCATGGTGCTCTCCTAGTTTTCAGAAAATAAAACTGTATGTACATGTTGATACTGTAAGTAAACTGGGTCTTTCTTTTTTCTTTTTTTTCTTCTTTTTTTAATAAATAAAGTATTTGAGAAGCATGTAATATATAGTAAATAATTGTTAAGCTGGTTCTTAGTAATTTGCAGTGTTGTGGAAAGTAACTTTGACAAGTTACTTTTTTAGTTACTTTTTTTAGTTGCTTTATACAGGTGCTTTATGCAGTTACTTCATTAGCAGCTTTATGCAATTACTTTATTAGAATCTGCAGAAAACTTGCAACTAATAAGTAATGTAACTAATAAGGTAACGAGTAATCTAACTTGGTTACTCGTAAAATTGAGCAATCAGAAAAGTAACTAATCAGCAAAGTAACTAATAGTTACTTTTCTGAGTACTAAATATTAAAAATAACCAAATTAGATTATGAGTAACTTAATTACATTCAGCAGCTGCCGACAAGGTGTCCGCAGCTGCTAATGAAGTAAATGTAAGAAGTAACTGTAAAATATAACTATAGACTAACTAATGAAGTAACTTTCCAAAGTTACTTTCCCCAACACTGGTAATTTGTACAATTGCAATTGTTTGAAATAAAAAAATCAGAATGAAACAGTTTTGTTTGTAGGTCATTTTTATTAAGAGTCTTTGAAAAACAATGTAACCCCACTGAGTTCACCAAAGTACTTGAAACCAAATCCATTAAATTAGTCAATGAAGTCAGCATCTGTTCAGCCACTTCAATTAGTGAAATGAAGTTTGAAGAAAAGCAAAAGGATTTTTTTTTTTTTTTTATGTCATGGCTCAGAAAATGGCTCACACAAGTGTATTCTTCACATACAGTCAGATGACTTCAGGAAATTACTGATGCTTGTTTCATCTAATGCTTTCATATCATGATTTTAGTAGGAGCCCCCCCCCCCCCCCCATCACCACACACACACACACACACAGACAACAACAAATTGCAAGATTATCAAGATGATTTTCAAACTTTTGTATGTATTTCCCCAACTTACAGGCAAAGCAGAGTGCTTTCACTGGCCCGTGCGCGCGTGTGCATGTGTGGGTGGGGGGGGCTCAAAAATGGCTGGATGAATTGCCTTCGCACTTGTGAGATCATTACTTTCATAGATATCTAGAGGTGATTACATTTGTTTGGCCAAAGGTCATGGAAAACGTGATACAAAACACTATCTTTTGGTTTATCTCAACAGCAAAGAAGGCTGGTTGTATGATCTCCAGCCAGTATTGATCAGTAAAATATTTGTGGTTGATTGGTATACAAATAATGAATGTTTTTGAGTTCAGTGGAACAAATATTTAATTCGGGGAAAGCTGGAACATACCATTCAACGAGGCGAAGCTTTCCCCAAATTAAATATTTGTCCCATTGAAAGAATGTAAAAACATTCATTATTTGTTTTATATAACGGCTAAAATAGATCCTTGTCATTTTATATTAATTTACAAACAACAGAAAAGGGACTTACATTTTGGTCCCTCCTCAGTGCAGCTTTGGTGCATCACTGCTACTTTGACATCACCAATCCAACACAAACTTTAAATCGGAGTCCAATCCTGACGATGAAGTCCGTCATGCCGTGCATCAAATCATCGTTCATCAGCAAAACAATCTCCGCCATGTTTGTTTTAAACCTATGCGCTGCCCGGCTTGTGTGAGCGTGCACGCGGTGCGCACTCACACAAGCGGGAAGATGCTTGTGCACGTGTGTGCTACCAAAAAAAAAAGGTTGTATTTCCTCAGTGCAGCGAAAAATGTCACATCAGATGGCTTACAGCGCTGTGGATTTGTTTTGTGTCTGTATGTGCCTGCGTGCGTGTGTGTGTGCGTTCAGAGTGCAATGGTACCATACCTATGGAACCACCAAAGTTGCACTCTAAATGCAATGCGATACAAATGGGATGAATAATCCATGTCACGTGACATACAAAGCATCAATCAGATGACAAGGATCCACTCAGCCGTTATATAATATGAAGTAGAGCACTGCATTTTGTAAAAGAGATCTCAATCTCAGCGGGACTAATCTGTTTAAATAAAGCTTTAATAAAATAAAAAAATATTTTCTTTGTGTTGCTCCTGCTGAAATTCGTACCGTTACCACCCTCAACCTCAATGTGTGTTGCACTCTGCCCATTCCCACGATGTGTATGTCCACTCCCATCCGCTCCCCCAAAACTCTGAGAATTTATGCCCACACAATAATAGAGATGCCTTGTTTTTGTGTCTTCTCCCGTCTCTCAGGAGAACACACATCATTTCTGTCATTAAGAGATTCATGGGGTTGTTTATTTCCTTTCCTGGCCTGTATGTCTTTTGACGCACTGGTCAGGAGTTGCGCTCCTACTTCGTTGTTTTCAATTAGTTTAAAGACAGTTTCATATTCTATTTGTCATATACAGCTGTGCTCAAAAGTTTACATACCCTGGCAGATTTATTTATTTACTTATTTGCCATATTTCAGAGAATATGAATAACAAAAAAAAATTTACTCATGGTTAGTGGTTGGGTGAAGCCATTTATTGTCAAACAACTGTGTTTACTCTTTTTAAGACATATTGACAACAGGCACGACCCAAATGACCCTGATCAAAAGTTTACATACCCCTGCTCTTAATACTGTGTATTGCCCCTTTAACATCAACGACAGCTTGGAGTCTTTTGTGGTCGTTGTGGACGAGGCTCTGCCACTGAATATGTCCTTGAACTTTTATTTACATCAATTATGAAGAAATACAGACAGTATGGCATTCTGTGGTAAATCTGCATGAAGCAGACAGTTCTTAAAAACTGAGTGACTGTGCAAGAAGGAGAAGAGTGAGGAAAGCCACCAAGACAACCCAGACAAAGTTATAGGCTTATGTGGCTGTGATTGGAGAAATTGTGCACAGTGCAAATTCTGTATTTTGCATCACCACTCTTAGCTTCATAGTGGAGTAGAGTGGAGAAGGATATTCTTTCACCAAAACACATCAAATCTAGTGTTGCATCTGACTTCCAGCTCTTCTTTTTCAGAAAATCCTCCTCTGTGCCACTTCATCATGAAGCTGTGTAAGTTTTTCACACAAATATTAGCTAAGGGTTTTGTTTTTTGGGGGGGTCTTTTTTTCCCTCAAAATATTACCCCTGCTCCTTGGCCCTAATATACCACTGTAGTCACAAATACACAGTTTTTCCAATCACAGAGAAGCTCCTAACGCCTTCAGAACTGTCATGGATGTCTTGGTGGCTTCCCTCACTTCATATACCGTCACTAAATTTTTGAGCACTACAGTGAATCCGGAAAGTATTCACAGCGCTTCACTTTTTCACATTGTTTTGTTATAGCTTTATTCCAAAAATGGAGTAAATTAATTTTTCCCTCCAAATTCTTCTCACAACACCCCATAATGACAACATGAAAAAAGTTTTAAATTTATTAAAAATATAAATCTAAGAAATACCATGTACATAAGTATTCACATCCACATTTGTTGCAAAATTCTTGAAACCAGAAATGATCTCCCTTATCACTTCTGTGTTTTAAATCAACTTTTTAGATTTTTCACATGCATATTGTGAGAAACGACTACAGAGGGTGAGGACCAGCTGGAGGTGTTGATTTTTGTTGTTGCTGCTGTACACTGCAGAACAAAGAGCCATCCTGTATTTTCTCACCTCTGTGTCATCAGGCTGGTTTTAACTGTAAACTGACCAAACCAGTTTGTAAAACCTGTCACACCCATTGTGAGCAATAAACTCTGCTCTGCATGATAAGACAGTGTTTACTGCAGCAAAGCATGCATGGAACCCCAGCACACTGTGACCTTTGACCTCCTTCTTCTTCCTTCATGTCCACACATTTCTCAGTTGTTCCATTTTGTGCAGCAGCTTCTTCAGATTTCTGCCCCAGTCTCACACACTTTACTCGAGGCTCAGTGTGTGTGTGTGTGTGTGTGTGTGTGTGTGTGTGTGTGTGTGTGTGTGTGTGTGTGTGTGTGTGTGTGTGTGTGTGTGTGTGTGTGTGTGCGTGTGAGATCCAGCTGTCTCCTCTGTCTTTGTACTTCACACCAGCTGCAGTCAGACTTCAGTTGTTCCAGCTGATGCCGTGTTCCAGGAACACCAGGCTCCTGTCCACTTTCTCTTCTCCTGATACATTGCAGACAAAATGGCCTTAATAGAGGCGTCGCAAAGGCACAGTCCCCTCAGGGTTCAAGGCCACACTGGAGCTGCACCTCCCACTGAACCAGGAAGTAATAAACACACATTAACAAATAACTTGGTGCTGGAAAATATCAATGACAAAATAATACTGGTTTGAAGAAAGTTTACAACATAAACTAGAGCACCGCACTCATAGAGCACAAACCTCTGCCAACACTAATTTCCAACTAGAAGCACTCAGAGAGCGCAAACCTCCGCCAAGGCCATAGGGTCACTGACGTCATGTGGAATACGCTTTGGCAAAGAGACTTATTCCACATCGTTTCATGCATCTACCATCATATTTCAGATTCAGTGGTTAACCCTCCGGGGTCCGAGGGCATTTTTTGGACAATTCACTCACCTGGCATAAATATTTTATTATTGCTGTTAACAGCTGTCCCTGTATCCCACAATCTGTCTCTTTTTTCAGGACAACCTGTACTTTCAGAATATATATGCTATAGTTGTGTTTTATAAGTGTAATAAAGGTTTACAATCAGAAATAAGAAAGGAAAAAGTAAAGCGGAAAATTATTTTCCACACACATTTATTCAAAACACCCAACAAACTATAATTAAACAACTGTTTTGACACTTTATAAAGGTAATTTGGGCTCTTGTGTGAAAGACTGTACAACAAAAAGGTTCAAACAGTAAACACAAATGCACATTTTGGACAATATGTACAAAATGGTCTATGCATTTTGTTTGTCTTCATCTCAAAGCAATTTCTGTCTGCTATTACACAAACTTCTACTATGAAGTTGACTGTGTGTTTGTTCTCTCCTGCTCTGAAAGCAATATTCACACTTTGAGGCTCATTCAGTTTGAGGAGCGGCTCCTCCACCTTCGATCCATTGATATGGTAAACAGTGCTTTACGCCGGAGTGAAAGAGCTTGCCACAGGCTTATCCAGTAACATTCACAGGAAAACTAGTCGAGCAATCCTATTACTCACACACTCTGTTTGAGCACGTGAGATTGTATGAGAGGCTCTCCGTCTGCTCCGTCTGCTCACTTTCACTGTGCATATTGGTGCAGGGCAAATTGGAGCAGCCAGGGGGCTATTCAAACGGGCCCACTAGTAACACATCACTCCTAAAAACAATCTTTGATGTGTGACGTGAGGTGAATCTCTCCTACAAATTGGATTTTGGAAAACCATGTGATGGTGAACCAATTCCGATTGGACACTCACATTGCTCACGTCATCACACAGCTTCTATAAGGATTACAAAGATGGTGGACGGTGGCTTGAAAGTCTGCGGAGTTAACTTTTCAGCAAAATTAAAAAGTGGGTTAAACCCTTAGATGTTCAACAAATGTATTTATAAAGAGAAACTGCATGAACTACACAAGTTTTTGTATTTTCTAATAATTTTATTCAATGAGGAGAAACAAATGCTAAATTATTGTTGTGTCGCAACTTAATTTTTGTTCAGTGTTTGTGACCCGTCTTCATGAAGTTAGATGCAAAAATGTTGAAATTGGCCCTATCCTGCAATGATAAAGAATCCTTAAAAAAATTACTGGATCCGGATCATGTTCCGGATCATTACCAATATTTAATGACTTCTAAGTTAGGCCAAGATACACCCCTGGTAAAAAATTTAATTGAAATCCATTGAGGATTTTTTTTGAGTAATCCTGCTAACAAACAAACGAATGCGAACGAAAATATAACCTCATTGGCGGAGGTAATAATTTTCAAGGTCAAAGTCCTGTTAGAAATGGCTTTTCATAAGCTAAAACATAGTAATACAAAATATAGATCAAAAGGGCTTTCAAATGTTAAACAGACTTGAATATCTGCCAAATTCACAATACAGATCAGATGCAGATCAAACTTAAGTCTATTCATTGAGAGTGCTTGTTTCCATCTCATTGTCACAAATGAGAGTGATTGAAGCACTTTTGATTGAGATAAGGGCCCTTAGTGATTTTCCAGTCAGGCGGGATTTGAACCAAGGATCCTCTGGTCTCAAGCCCAACACCTTAACCACTAGACCATCACCTCCCCCATACTTGGGGGAGGCGATGGTCAGCTGGCCATACACCATCACAGCAGGCAGCTAGCCCAACAAGAGGACGAGCTTGTCGCTCTTAGCACTGGCTTTAGCAAGCTAGCTCACCGCCAAGTCACCTTCATGTCTTCTATGAGCACCCAAATGGAACAACTTTTGTCGAAGCTCGATTCTCAGGCCAGCCTGGACTCAATTAAAGGTAACACCAGTCACCCACCTACAGATCCGTGCTATCACGATTTAGCGCAGGTCTTTAGCAAAGCTAAGGCTAAATCTTTGCCTCCACTCTGCGATTACGACTGCATGATAGATCTTCTGCTTGGGCAACTCCGCCTCAGGGAAAGCTGTATTCTCTGTCTGCTCCTGAATGCCCCACCATGCAGGAAGGAGTATGTCCATCGCTTGATGCAGGCTTGATTTGTCCCTCGTTGTCACCTGCAGGGGCGGGATTTTTTTCGTACAAAAGAAAGATAAATTGGTCTGTCTTTGTATTGATTGCCGGGGTTTAAATGAAGTTACTGTAAAGCATCGATATCCCCTGCCTCTGATTCCGTCAACTTCTGAGTTGTTAGAGGGCGCCAAAGTGTTTACCAAATTGGATCTCTGTAATACTTATCATTTGGTCAGGATCAAACCAGGGATGAATGGAAGATGGAATTTAATACTCTGACGGGGCACTAAGAATATTTGATGATGCCTTTCGGCTCACCAATGCACCTGCTGTCTTCCAGAATTTGGTGAATGATGTATTGTGGGAGTATTTGAACAAGTTTGTTTTTGTTTATTTAGATGAGATCCTTATCTTTTCTCCAGGCCTCAAGACACACACTTAGCATGTCCATTCTGTTTTGCAGACCCTATTACGCAATGATTTGTATGTTAAGGCTCAGAAATGTGAATTTCACAGATCCACAGTGCCTTTCCTTGGGTTCTTCATTGCTGAGGGGGAGATTCAGATGGACCTGGATAAAGTGGCGGCAGTACGTGAGTGGGCGGTGCCCAGTAACCGTAAGGAAGTTCAGAGATTTCTGGGGTTTGCAAATTTTTATTGCAAGTTTATTCAAAATTTCAGTACTGTCGTCGCACCACTTTATAACCTGACCTCGTCCCTTCGGGCGTTCAAGTGGACACTGGATTGCAATGAGGCGTTTAAGGTCCTAAAGCAATGCTTTATGGCAGCCCTGTGCTACACCTTCCTGACCCCGCCCGGCAGTTTGTGGTCGAGGTCAATCCTTCAGATATTGGTGTGGGAGCTATTTTGTCCCAAATGAGCCCCACTGACAAGCAGTTACATCTGTGTGCCTTTCTGTCCCGTAAATTGTCTGCCGCTGAAGGAAATTACTGCATCGCCAGCTGCGAACTGCTGGCAGTAAAAGTCGCCTTGGAGGAGTGGCGTCACTGGCTCGAGGGGGCACAGATGCCATTTCCTGTATATACCGATCATAAAAACCTAGCTTATCTTCGCACGGCTAAGCGTTGAAACGCACGTCAAGCCCAACACCCTTGTTCTGGTGCTTTCCACACACACCTGTTTCCTATTTGCAGCTCATCACCTGGGTGTATTTAAGATCCACAGTTTGTTCTGCTCCTTGCCAGATTGATGTGCCTTTGTGCCTTCGCTCCAGCTCTGTTTTGTGTTTTTCCTTGACCTACTTGTGTTTCATGTTTTTGATTGCCTGCTTGTGTACCCAACCACACCTAAGCCTGATGTTCTTTGTTCTTCTGCTCTTGCCTGCCTTTTTGTGTACCGGACCCCGTTTGCTGTTTCAGCAAACTATTTTTACCCACAGAGCTTTTTGTTCGAGTCCTGCATTTGTGTCCAGCCATCTGTCTACTAAGCCTGATAGGCACTATACATTTTGTGTCATAGCACAAATTTGAATGAGCTTATTATTTTCAATACGCCATAAACCGTTTGGAGGCAATTGCAATACTGGCTGGGACATCTGTAGCTGAAGTTCACGTCTGTAGCTGAAGTACAGCTACAGACGAGAAAAGCTCAAGAAATTTCTTGTTGTGTGGGCCGCCCGAAGAGGAGGTACTGCTGGCTCACCACCAGAGGGCGCCCTGCCTGTTGTCGGGTTTCAGGCACCAGAGGGCGCAGGCGCCTCTCAGGAGCTCCAGGAGCGCCAGTACTGACAGCTGTCAGTCATCAGCCATCGTCACCACCACCCATAAAAGCGTGGGAGAATCATCAGAACTCTGCCAAGTTATCAGCTTACCCGTCAGGTAAACCAACTCAGCCGTTCTGTGCCATACGCACATGTTTTTGCATCTGAGCTTTTTGCAGTCGTAACCTTTTTGTACACTTGCAGCTTGTAGCTGAGTTTGTGGAAGTTGGAAGGAGTTGGCGTTTCCACTCCTCACTTCAGACTTGATTAAGTGATACATAAGGCACTGCACGTACTCTGTGTTACTGTTTGGAGGTGGAGGTTTTTTCCTCCAGAAAGGAATTGTATTTTTGCTGACTGTTTGCTGGGTGTACACACACCCACCTTTAACCTGTGTCTGTTCCTGCCAGCAGTACCAGATCTGACAGCTGGAAGCGGTGGCCACCTGGGGACTCAGGACTTGGCGGCTCCGGTGTGTTGCAGGTCTCCGTTGGTGGTGGAACCTTGTGGGTCCCGGCTCTTCTCTGGATAGGCGTCTCCTACCCTCGGGCCTGCCCACGCGTCATCTTTTGTGTAGATTGATTGACAGACTAAAAGCATATTTTGGTGGTTGTGCACATTTGCAGAATAAATTGTTATTTATTTGGACTTCCTATTGGCCGTTCATTTACGCCCCCTGTCGTGGGTCCGTGTACTTTACTTTCCCAATATTTGTGTTGCGATTTTTTTTTTATTGGACTGAGGAAAGCAGAAGCCAGTCTGTACATGAAGAAGTTAAGGCATGGCATTAGATACAGACTACATTGTCAGGATTGTTTTTGAACTATTTGGCTGTTTTTGCAAGTTGACTGAGAACAATTTTGGATTGGATTGCTGTTTAAAGTTCGTGTTGGACAATTTGGAACCTCTTGATTTCAAAGGACCAGTGACACGCACCAAAATGTAAACCCCTTTTCTCGTTTATAAATTAATAAACTATCAAATGACAAGAATCTATTTTAGGTGTTATATAAAACAAATAATGAATTTTTTTTCATTTGTGTAATGGAAGTATTTCATGAGATGAAACATGAACTGTTCCATTTAAATCACCTATGTGCAGGATCAGTGTCATAACGGGCGGCTGCCCTGACACCAGGAGCGGGTGGACCCATGGTACAAACTCCCAAACCAGGCTTTGTGGTATAAGAAGTCGTCATGTTTATTACAGGCAGAGGTTCGGCACAGGTGATCAGATAGCGGAGCAGAGGTTCGAGTACAAGCAGGGCAAGGCATAAACATAGTCATTTCCACGCAGGGGTCTGAGGCACGAGCAAACACAGGCATGTAGGCTGAGACAAAAAGGCGCGGTCAAGAAACTCAGAGCAAAGAACTGGTACACGGCGAGACTAAACAGGACAAAGAACAAGAAGGCTGGAGAGTGTGCTCGAAGTGTCAACAATCTGGCGAGGGACTGTGAGACTGTGGGGGTTTATATGCATGTGGACTAATTAGGAACAGGTGGCGTTAACAAGGTGCACAAGGATCCAGAAAGGGGGCGTGGCTAATGAACAAAGATACTATGTTGTGCAAGACAGTGAGGGAAGAGAACACAAGGTGGAGAGAAGAAAAGACAAAGATGTGTGAACAGGAGTCAAGAGTGTGACTAAATAACACAGCGGACAGAGTTAAAGTGAGAGACAGAGACACATGGCAGGTGCAGGGTGTGGAGTGAACTCAGAGGGGCGTGAGGAAAACCAGGGAACTATGAACAGAACATACTATGGATGGAAGCAGACAAGACATGAGAACTGATTGAGAACTGAAACAAATACAAGAGCAGAACTAGACTAGGAAAACAAGGTGATGAACTATAAGAAGAAAACAAACTACAAGAAAACAGAAAGCAAAATCCTGATATAAAGCATAATAGATAACACAAATGAGAAAATACACAGATGATACGAATAACTAATGATCAATAATGCAAACATAATCTGACAGAACAAAACTGGAACAGAACTGGGAACAACCATATGATGAAAACAAAATAACTAGTGAATCATGACAAGAACAAAGTGACAAGAAAAACATGACAGAATAAAACCTGATGAAAATAAATATTAATAAATCAAAGTTGAAAAGAACAACAGAAAGGGGAAAAACCAGAATAAACCCCCAGATCTGGCCGCAACCGTGACAATCAGGTACATAGGTGTTTGTAGATCACCTACTTAAGTCACCGGAGGTCACATGAATACTTTAGGAGATCAGCTGCTCAAGTCACAGGAGGTCATGTCGACATGTTAGAGCAAGTCACAGGCGGTCACGTCGACACTTCAGGAGATCAGCTGCTCAAGTCACAGGAGGTCACATCAGTACTTTAGGAGATCAACTGCTTAAGTCACAGGAGGTCACGTCAACATGTTTGGAGATTGGCTGCCCAAGTCACAGAAGGTCATGTCGACATGTTAGGAGAGCAAGTCACAGGAGGTCACATCGATACTTTAGGAGATCAGCTGCTCAAGTCACAGGAGGTCACCTCAACATATTAGGAGATCAAGTCACAGGGGGTCATGTCGACACTTTAGGAGATCAGCTGCTCAAGTCACAGGCGGTCACGTCGACACGTTAGGAGATCAGCTGCTCAAGTCACAGGAGGTCACGTCAGCATGTTAGGAGATCAGCTGCTCAAGTCACAGGAGGTCACATGGACATGTTCTGAGATCAGCTGCTGTGGTCATAGGTCACGTAGGCACTTAGATTTACATGTATTCATTTCACTTAAACATACTGAGCTATTTTTCACAGCCGAAATAAGAATCAGCTAGAAAAGGCACAGATGTAGTTTATACAGTAGAAATTACAATCTGGCTTGAAGCAAAAAAGCATAAGATTATATTCAATACAAAAAAGTGCTTTCAAAGGTTTGAGAAGAACAATTAACAGAACAGAACAAGAAGAAGATGTATAATGTGGTATTTATTAAAGCATGGGTTGCTGTGGTGGATTCAAAGTCACAAGGTATAATAAGAGAGGTTTCCAGGGCGTGCTGTCAGGGACCACTGCAGTAATCTCTCTGCTTCCTTGTTAACTTACTGCTGGTGAACTAATGCCTTTGGTGCTGCTATCTCCAGCCAACTGATTCTGCTGTGTTTCTCTCCGTCTGTGTTACTGCCTCTGGGTTTCCAGAGGCTGGCGCTGCTCCCAGAGGAGCAGCAGACTACCCTGGCATTGGCATCTGATGTCTGCTATCAGAAGTGTTTAAGAGCTGAAACTCGAGACACTGCACTAAGATGGACCCTTTACAGTATATATTGAAAGCCAAGGCGGCTCTGTGTGTGTAACTTCTTCGATAAAACAGAAACTGGGGAGAACTAACAATTGGGTATGCTTATGTACTTTGGGTCAAGGATGAACGTCGCAAAAATGAAAAGTTGATAGGACTAATATTTTTGGAGAAATCAGGGATATTAGGTAACAACAGTGAACAATGGATGTTAATATCGCCACTCGTAGAGCGCAAAACTCCGCCAACACTAGTTTCCAATTCCACAAATTTTTACCATGGAAAAAAAATTCAAAGCTTAAGTCCTGTTAGAAATGACTTTTCATAAAATATAGATTAATGGACTGCATTTATACAACCCCTGGCAAAAATTATGGAATCACCGGCCTGTTCATTCAGTTGTTTAATTTTGTAGAAAAAAAGCAGATCACAGACATGACACAAAACTAAAGTCATTTCAAATGGCAACTTTCTGGCTTTAAGAAACACTATAAGAAATCAGGACAAAAAATTGTGGCGGTCAGTAACGGTTACTTTTTTAGACCAAGCAGAGGGGAAAAAAAATATGGAATCACTCAATTCTGAGGAATAAATTATGCAATCATGAAAAACAAAAGAACGCTCCAACACATCACTAGTATTTTGTTGCACCACCTCTGGCTTTTATAACAGCTTGCAGTCTTTGAGGCATGGACTTAATGAGTGACAAACAGTACTCTTCATCAATCTGGCTCCAACTTTCTCTGATTGCTGTTGCCAGATCAGCTTTGCAGGTTGGAGCGTTGTCATGGACCATTTTCTTCAACTTCCACCAAAGATTTTCAATTGGCTTAAGATCCGGACTATTTGCAGGCCATGACATTGACCCTATGTGTCTTTTTGCAAGGAATGCTTTCACAGTTTTTGCTCTATGGCAAGATGCATTATCATCTTGAAAAATGATTTCATCATCCCCAAACATCCTTTCAATTGATGGAATAAGAAAAGTGTCTAAAATATCAACGTAAACATCTGCATTTATTGATGATGTAATGACAGCCATTTCCCCAGTGCCTTTACCTGACATGCAGCCCCATATCATCAATGACTGTGGAAATTTACATGTTCTCTTCAGGCAGTCATCTTTATAAATCTCATTGGAACGGCACCAAACAAAAGTTCCAGCATCATCACCTTGCCCAATGCAGGTTTGAGATTCATCACTGAATATGACTTTCATCCAGTCATCCACAGTCCACGATTGCTTTTCCTTAGCCCATTTAACCTTGTTTTTTTCTGTTTAGGTGTTAATGATGGCTTTTGTTTAGCTTTTCTGTATGGAAATCCCTTTTCCTTTAGGCGGTTTCTTACAGTTCGGCCACAGACGTTGACTCCAGTTTCCTCCCATTCGTTCCTCATTTGTTTTGTTGTGCATTTTCGATTTTTGAGACATATTGCTTTAAGTTTTCTGTCTTGACGCTTTGATGTCTTCCTTGTCTACCAGTATGTTTGCCTTTAACAACCTTCCCATGTTGTTTGTATTTGGTCCAGAGTTTAGACACAGCTGACTGTGAACAACTAACATCTTTTGCAACATTGCGTGATGATTTACCCTCTTTTAAGAGTTTGATAATCCTCTCCTTTGTTTCAATTGACATCTTGTGTTGGAGCCATGATTCATGTCAGTCCACTTGGTGCAACAGCTCTCCAAGGTATGATCACTCCTTTTTAGATGCAGACTAATGAACAGATCTGATTTGATGCAGGTGTTAGTTTTGAGGATGAAAATTTACAGGGTGATTCCATAATTTATTCCTCAGAATTGAGTGATTCCATATTTTTTTCCCTCTGCTTGGTCTAAAAAAGTAACCGTTACTGACTGCCACAATTTTTTTTCTTGATTTCTTATAGTGTTTCTTAAAGCCAGAAAGTTGCCATTTGAAATGACTTTAGTTTTGTGTCATGTCTGTGAGCTGCTTTTTTTCTATAAAATTAAACAACTGAATGAACATCCTCTGAGGCCGGTGATTCCATAATTATTGCCAGGGGTTGTATAGCACTTTTCCATCTGCATCAGACGCTCAAAGCGATTTACAAATAATGCCTCACACTCACCCCAGTGTGAGGGTGCTGCCATACAAGGTGCTCACTACACACCAGGAGCAACTAGGGGATTAACGACCTTGCCCAAGAGCCTTTAGTAATTTTCCGGTCAGGCTGGGATTTGAACCAAGGATCCCCTGGTCTCAAGCCCAACGCTTAACCACTAGACCACCACTTCCCCCTGAGCTGACACTGAACCTCATGCAGTGACATCACCAGGGGCCCTGGTTGCCCTTTGACATTCACTCTATCCTTTTACATGTTCTTGGTGAATTCATCTCAGTCTGCTGCATAAATATTTCCTTTTTTGCTGTCAATCACCAAAGCTGATTGAGGGGGACGCTCCAGTGTACAGCCAGTCTTCTGGACAAGTGCTGAAGTAAGTAAGTAAGTAAGTAAACTTTATTTATATAGCACTTTTCACAGACCAGGGTCACAAAGTGCTTCACATGATAAAATCAATAAATACAAAATAACACATACAAACATTTAAAAGAAAATCAAGCTAAAATGCAATTTTAAAAAGGTGAGTCTTAAGTTGCTTTTTAAAAACATCGACAGAGTCTATCGAGCGAAGGGAGCAGGGAAGCTCATTCCAAAGGCGTGGCGCCACGGAAGTCTTTTGAAATAAATAGATATAATGGTCCATGATTACAAAATTTCAGCAATGTTGCAGATCAATGGCACATTCAACCAGGGTGATCCTGTCATGGAGTCAGGGAACAGACAGTGAAAGTGCAGACCGTCCCTGCTGTGAACATGTTGTTACAGTTGAGTTGGCCAAGGAGATAAAGTTGCATAACTCTGGGCTGGTATGGTTTGAGCACTGAACACTGATGGATCTGAGCTAAATCCACGTAAACAAAGGATCCACTGTTGCCCTGAAGTCGCGTGACCATATCAGGTTTTATGCAGTTTGAGTAACTGCTCTGCTCAAATGCACAGCAGAACTGAGATGAACAAAATCATTGCACAGGCAGCCAAAATGCTTCTTTTAATCGCGTGATGGTTGAACTGAGGAATCAAGGTGCAGTTCCCATATCTTACCTATTGGTGGCTTTAATGCACCACTTCTTTTATCAGCTGCCAATAAACCACATTAAAAGAAATATACAAAGTCCACTTTTCTTTGATAATCTTCATAGGGTCTTCTTTTCCTTGTTTCTTCAAAAATGCTTTTACATTCACCACTGTCCATCGCCAAACACCATCCAAACTCATCCTTGTGTCATCCATTTCCATCAGTTTTGTTGATCAACAAAATTCAGATTCAGATCAGGGGGGCTACTCCTCCCAGTGACTACCTTCCAAGTATCTCTATCATTGCTCACATGAGCACTGAAGTCTACCAATAGAATTAAAGAGTCCCCACCAGGAACCTTTTACAGGATCTCACTGAAAGTGTCTAAGAAGGCAGGGTACTCTGAACTGCTGTTTGCTGCATATGCACAAATAACAGATTCCTCACTGCAACATGAAGTTGCATTGAAGTAGCCCCCACGGTCACTGAGGAAAACTCCAAAATAACATTAAAACAGTCATGGGCTAAACAACTATACTGTTCTAGATGAGCAACCAAAGCAGGTGGATCCACCAACATGCGCACAGAGATCTAAAGAGAGGGTCGGAGCTTGCCCTTCTGTTTCCAGATCCAGATCTCCACTCGGACACGCAGCAGAGACACACCCCAATGCTGACTGTTGGAACATGGAGGAGGATGCAGACACTGGTCCAGCAGTAAGCAGATTTCAGCCTTGGAGAACACCAGGAGTACAGGTTGATACACTTTCCACCCAAAGTCCAAAAGACCTTTTTCATTTGTTTTTTGAAACTGACACTCTCACTCATTACTCACTCATTTTCAACCGCTGTCCTGGGTTCAGGTTGTGGGGGCAACAGCTCCAGCGACAGAAAGAACCAGCAGGGGACCCCAGACTTCCCTTTCCCAGTGCCACATTGACCACCTCTGACTGGGGGATCCTGAGGCATTCCCAGGCCAATGTGGAGATATAATCTCTCCACCTAGTCCTGGGTCTTCCCCAGGGTCTCCTCCCAGATGGACGTGCCTGGAACACCTCCCTTGGGAGGCACCCAGGAGGCATCCTTACCAGATGCCTGAACCACCTCAGCTGGCTCCTTTCAATGTGAAGGAGCAGCGACTCTACTCCGAGCTCCCTGCGGATGACCGAACTTCTCACCCTATCTCTATGGGAGACACCAGTCACCCTCCTGAGGAAGCCCATTTCGGCCACTTGTACCCACAATCTAGTTATTTCGGTCATGACCCAACCCTCATGACCATAGGTGAGAGTAGGAACGAAGATTGACCAGTAGATCGAGAGCTTCGCCTTTTGGGTCAGCTCCCTTTTCATCACAACAGTATGGTAGAGTGAATGCAATACCACCCCTGTTGCGCTGATTTTCCGGCCAATCTCATGCTCCATCGTACTCTCACTCATGAACAAGACCCCGAGGTACTTGAACTCCTTCACTTGGGGCAAGGCTGTATTCCCTACACGGAGTACCTGTGTAGGTCATTGTAACTGACACAATTAGAACAATTTGCACCAACACCAATAAAATTGCTGCAAAAAACAAGGCATTAAGGAAAAACAACTGGGCAGACACTGAAATGGAAGATCTGTACAAATTTTTTGGACTTCTGAAATATACATGGCATTGGTGTTACTGCCAAGTCTCCAGGACTACTAGAAACAAAATATTTTGTCTGTGCCCTTTCCAGCTAAAGTAATGTCCAGAGATTTAGATAGATATTCTGGAACATCCACCTAAGTGATCCAGATGAGGATGTAGAAAATGATAGAAAAAAGGGAGCAGCAGGTCATGACAAACTGTTTTGAGTCAGGCCTCTTTATGATGACATCCTCAGTGCCTGCCAGGCTTATTACCACTGGAGGAGGGAACTGGCAGTGGATGAAAGGATGGCGGGGACAAAGGCAAAAACTGGAATGACTCAATATTTGAAGGACAAGCCAACAAAATGGGGCATGAAACTTTTTGTGTTGGCTGTTTCAAGTAATGGCTACACACTTCACCATTTACAGTGGCAAGACTGTGACCACAAGTGAGCACGGGCTGTCGTACGATGTGGTCATGAACCTGATCCAGCCATCCTCGCTTGGTACTGGGTACCACATTTACATGGACAATTTTTACATGAGTCCCAAGATATTCATGGACCTGGCTAACATGAAGTTTGGGGAATGTGGCATATACAGGGAGAACAGACGACGATGCCCCAGAGGGAGGGCAAATGCTCTCACAAAAAAATGAAAGAGGCACTATAAGATGGATAAAAGAGGGGTCTCTGGTGTTTGTAAAGTGGATGCGTCATGAACAGTATAGTTGTTTAGCCCATCACGCGTTTTCATGTGAGACACTGCGGAGAAGGATGAAGGATGCAAAGGATGGACGCTGGACGGTGAAAGACATTCCCTGTCCTACCCCAGTACTGGCTTATAATAAAAACATGGGTGGAGTCGACCTTTGTGAACAGCTCATTCAGTATTACTCCACCCACTACTACACTGGTACAGCACAATGTTGCTGCACTTCCTTGACATTACATCATGAGATCAGCAGTGTCAAGCAAGTGCAGCCCATGACACACAAGGACTTTATGGTGGAGCTGGTGTGTCAACTGTGTGGCACAGACAAAACAGGTGTCCCACAGAACAGGAGCCAGAACCACGTTCCGGTGCCAATTGTGACAGGCACAGATCCTCACCAAAAGGCCACAAAGGCAGATTGAGGTGCCAACAGTGCCCTCATGTGGGCAACAAGAGAGTGACACACCGTGGAAGTGTCAGGGCTGTGATGTGCCCCTCTGTGTTGTGTTGGACAGGAATTGTTACCTCCGCCAAGGAGGTTATGTTTTCGGTCGCGTTTGTTTGATGGCTGTCGGCAGGATAACTCAAAAGGTTTTGAACGGATTT
Source organism: Thalassophryne amazonica (assembly GCF_902500255.1). Lineage (NCBI taxonomy): Eukaryota > Metazoa > Chordata > Actinopteri > Batrachoidiformes > Batrachoididae > Thalassophryne > Thalassophryne amazonica. The sequence continues at coordinate 131,952,903 of NC_047105.1, forward strand.
TGATGAAATTTTGTGGCGTGGTTGGAAATAACAAGAGGAACAAGTGATTAAATTTTAGTGGTGTTCCGGATCACGATCCGGATCCAGGAATTTTTTAAAGGATTCTTCACCATCTCTTTGCAGATGATACAAACCTGTTTTGCTCAGGAGAAAATCTCCAACAATTATTATCTGATTTAGGAACTGAAATGATAAAGTTAAAGAGATTGTTATATGGCTGGGGGGGGGGCCTGGCTGCCGGTTTGTTTGTCTTTTTGTTTTCCTCCCAGGTGGCGTGCATTTGGGACTGAGTGGCTGTGTTGCTGAGGCTGTCAGGACCTCACCCTGATCACCTGCGACTCGTCAGGACTCACAGCTGAGGTGCATCTGGATGGATTGGAACATGTTGGCATTTAAGACTGGAGTGCACAGTGTGTATTTGCCAGAGACTCGACCTTGTGACCAGACGGGTGAGATCGTCGTCTTGGGAGCCATCTCATCAGCAGCGGATGCTGAGAAACGTCCAGGTTTGATGCACGGTCTGTGAAAGAGGAGGGGGTGAGGTCTCATGCTCGTCAGCACACTTCCTGAGGTACGTTAGATTTTGTGACTAACAGTTATACAGTCAGTAAATGTGGTGTCCCTCACACCTTATTGTATTGAGCTGTTTGTTAGTCATGTATCAGCTTCCACTGCGGTGGAGTTTTATGAACTGGATGTTCCATGCCCGCAGGTTGGAAGCTGATCAGCAATCAAGCCAGGAAGTGTTTGCTGTTTGTACACCTTTAAGTGTTCTGTGTGTAGAGTGTGGACTCACATAATGGTTCCTTCTTTCACAGACTCGGTTGTTGCGGCCACCTGGGGGGTGTCGGCGGGGTCCTTGGGTCCGAAACAGCTTCTGGCTCCGGACCGTTAGCGCTGCTGGGAGCGCACCACGCCAGACCGCACCTTTTTGTATTATCACTGTTATGTATTAAATTCAGTTAGCCTTTGTACCGTGCTCTGCTTATTTCATACTGGGTCCTTCAAACGCTGGTCGGTTCTCCGAGCTGCGTCCGACACATAACAGAGATGGTTTGATATTAACAAATTATCATTAAATTTGTCTAAAATTAAATTATTTGGAAATTATAAAAAAGACATACAAATTCAGTTAAATATACAAGGGGTAAACATATAACATGTCAAAGAGAATAGGTTTTTAGGTGTCATTATTGATGAAAGAATTAATTTAAAAGCTCATATTCAACATATTCAAAACAAGGTATCAAAGAGTATTGCAGTATTAAATAAAGCAAAGCATGTTCTTGATTGCAGAGCACTCCATACTCTGTATTGTTCATTGGTTGCACCCTACCTGACTTACTGTGCTGACGTTTGGGCCAACAGTTATAAAACCACATTGCAACCATTATTCATTCTTCAAAAAAGAGCATTAAGAACAATTCATAATGCGGGTTATCGAGACCACACCAACCCATTGTTCATTAAATCTCAAATATTAAAACTACACAATATGATTTTGTTCAAGACTGTTCAATTAATGTACAAGATGAAAAATAAACAAGTGCCCTTTAGAATTCAAGAATTGTTTATGGAGAGAGTGGGAAAATATAATTTACGAGGCTTGTATCATTTTAAAATTGCTGGCGCTCAGACAACCGGGAAAGGTTTCTGTGTCTCCATGTGTGGCCCTCGAATATGGAATAACCTGACAGAAGAACTCAAACAATGTCCAAATATCAATCAGTTTAAAAACCAATATAAAGACATGATGTTCTCAAGATAAGTATCTGCTGAAGAAGGTTGAGTTTTGTGTGTTGCCAAATTGTAAATGTAAATTTGTTCGGTAGGATTCGGATTGTGTCCTTTAAGGTGACGAGATTGAAGTGGTTGAAAATGGGAGTGGGAATAGTTGGGTTTTTTACTTCCCCCCCACTCCTTTCAGACTAGATAATTTTATTTTTTGGTTAAAGGGGTAGGCGTTAGAAAGCTTTGCTTCTGCCTATATATACCCTTTCAGGCACACGTATGTATTGTTAATCCATTTTCTTCTTCATTGTTGTTTTTTGTTGTTTTGGACTGTGTGTGCTGAATAAATTTATTCATTCATTCATTCATCAGATCCAGATGGACCAGTGCATCTGGAGATCCTGGACACTTTCCTGCAGAAATGATCAACATTATTGAAGTCCCCCTTTTCCTGTCCTCAATTACACCTTCCACCTCCAAGAAAAAAAAATTGAAAAAAATTGAAATTTAATTTATTTATTTAAATAAAAAATAAATAAAAATTCATATCTAAATTTGCATCATAACCTGAAGTTAGTCTGGAAGCTTCACCACCCTAATCTGAAACCCGTGTGTAAAAGTTTTAAATGCCTAGAATGGAAAAATTAAAAGTCCATCAGAGTACATTTTTTAAGTTGGGTGCAGACCATAGAGTTGGATATAGTGAAGCTAGAGGGCGGAGTCATGCCTGGCCATGTGCTGACAAGGAGCATGGGCCGCCATTATTAAAGAGGGCAAAAAGCGATGTTTGAACATTGCTTTTCACATTGCTTGCTTTGAAGATTTTTACGATGATGGCGGCCACACCCCCATATAGGCACGGCAGCTTTACATTAGCGGCATAGGAATTGCACACTCTGGCTTCGCTATATTACACTCTATGGTGCAGACACAGAACTGATTAGGGTGCCATCTGGGAGGGGCAGGTGAGGTACAGTGCATCAAGAAAGTATTCACAGCAATTCACTTTTCCACATTTTATGTTACAGTCTTATTCCAAAATGGAGTAAATTATTTTTTCCCTCAAAATTCTACTCACAACACCCCATAATGTCAACATAAAAGTTTTTTTTTTTTGCAAATTTATTAAAATAAAATACAAAGAAATCACATTTACATAGGCATTCACACCCTTTGCTCAATACTTTGTTGATGCACCTATTTGCAGCCTCATGTCTTCTTGAATATGCTGCCACAAGCTTGGTGCACCAATCTTTGGGCAGTGTTGCCAATTGGTCTTTGCAGCACCTCTCAGCTCCATCAGGTTGGATGTGGAGCGTCTGTGCACAGCCATTTTCAGATCTCTCCAGAGATGTTTAATTGGATTCAGGTCTGGGCTCTGGCTGGGTCACTCAAGGACATTCACAGAGTTGTCCTGAAGCCACTCCTTTGATATCTTGACTGTGTGGTTAGGGTCATTACCATGCTGAATGATGAACCATCGCCCCAGTCTGAGGTCAAGAGTGCTCTGGAGCAGGTTTTCATCCACGATGTCTCTGTACACTGCTGCATTCATCTTTCCCTCAATCCTGACTAGTCTCCCAGTTCTTGCTGCTGAAAAACATCCCCACAGCATGATGCTGCCACCACCATGCTTCACTGTAGGGATGGTGCCTGGTTTCTTCCAAACATGACACCTGGCATTCACGCCAAAGAGTTCAGAGGTCTACAGACAATTCATTTGACTTCATGCTTGGTTTGTTTCTAACATGCACTGTCAACTGTGGGACCTTATATGCAGACAGGTGTGTGTCTTTCCAAATCATGTCCAAACAACTGAATTTACCCCAGGTGTACTGCAATTCAGCAACATCTGAAGGATGATCAGTGGAAACAGGATGTACCTGAGCTCAATTTTGAGCTTGATAGCAAAGACTGTGAATACTTATGTACATGTGATTTGAGTTTTTTTTCTCAATTTTTAATAAATTTGCAAACATAAAAAAAAGTTTTTCACATTGTCATTATGGGGTATTGTGTGTAGAATTTTGAGTAGAAAAAAAAAAGATTTCATCCATTTTGGAATAAGGCCATAACATAAAATGTGGAAAAAGTGAAGTGCTGTGAATACTTTCTGGATGCATTGCAACTACCAAGTACTGTTTTCTTTGTAACACCATCATTCTTATCTCAGTGTACTCCCTCTCCTTACAGACGGGAAAAAAATGGACAGCGTTATGTTCCAGATGGTTTGTGCTTATCTGCAGCTGATTTCAAATGGAATCCAACATGAAACGCTGACATGGCATCTCGCTGGAGTTTGGATGCACAGGCTCTGTATAACTGATTAACACTGCTGGCAGAGAAACAGACGGGTTAACTCATCCATCAACCACGGGCGCCGTTGCCAGGGTTACGACCTCATGCCCTTTAAACTCTCCTTTACTGATCACATTTGGAGTGCTTTTAGTCTCATCGCTGAAGATAAAACTTTATTTGAATCAACATAACATCAGTTGGTTTCTCTTCAGACTGAACTAAACTGTTAATGTGGGAAGAAGAGACAACCAAATAAAAATGAAGACAAATAAAACCAGCCTTCAAAGTGACGCGTGTTCAGCCTGCACATTTCAACCTTTGTTAAAAGACGCTCAGATCTCGTTCACACCTTCACCATAGTGCCAAACTAATTCTTCACATGCTGAATATGTGAGAAAACAGTGCACAGACCCCCTGCTAAACTGGATGTAAAGAAAGATCATTTCTACACTCAAGATGAACCACTTCTCAGCTCATCTGACACGACATTTACAGCTTGTATTCAATAAATGCATTTTCACTTTCAATGTTTCAAAGAACCAGATGATACAATATCAACAACTATATTAAAATATACGTACATCAAAATATTAAGCAACACAACAAATCTGCTTGTCCTTCTGAGATACCCTGTTGACTGACAAACAGGAGAGAAGACGTTGGCCTGCTCAACGGAAGTATAACCAAATAAATGAATATATTATTTTGCAGCAACATCCAGGTGAGAGTTCCACTTGTCTGCATTTAGCATCAATCAACAAAGTAGCAAAGCAACAACACTCAGCGTTGGAGCTTCAGACAACCGACCATGATCACTGGAATAGTTTACTTGTATATCATTATGTCCTCTCATCTAAAGTAAGAAGCTTGAAAAATAAAGTCCCACCTTTCTAAAAATGATTCCCTTCATATGGCCCTTTGGGGGCTCCACAGCAAAGTAATCTCAGAAGCTGGGAATAATTAATTTTTGAAGAGTGCATGCAAGGTTTTTGCATTGAAAAAAAAAATGAAGATTAAAATGAACCTGACTCTTGCTGCATTCAATATGTACTAACAAACTGATGAAATATTAAAACCAATGTAAATTAACCAGTGGTATTTGTTGAAAACCCACCTTTAAATAGTGTCATGACTTTAACATAAACCTTTGTGTCCTGTTATTAAACAGATGGTATGGGGTTATGACCCCATACCCACCTTTTGACAATTTTTTTTAAAGCCGAATTTGGTCCATTCTTCATATCATTTGACCTGTAGTGCAGCAAATAACAGAATATTTACAGGGGAATCCTTCAAATGGTGATACAAGCACAAAATTTGGCAAAAGTACACCTTAGATATTACTCTTGAGAAAAACAAAGGGCCACTTGAATTTTCAATAGGCGACCACGTAGGGGTCAATTGAAGAATTACATAGGGGTCAAAATATACAAATGCTCCAGTCATATTGAAAATTATACCACATTATTTGTTTGATTGCAAAAATTCCAAAAAGGTATAGTCTGGACTATCTATGACTGAATTCTATAGAGTTATGGTGTAAACACAACAAGAATGGTGGCAAAGTTCAGTTTCAGTTTGTACAGTTGTCAAAAGTTAGAGTTGCTCCAATTTTGTTCAAAGGTGATGCAAATTATTGGTTGCGTTAATGGGGTAGCAAAAAGGAATAGTTTGCACCATGTATCATGCTTAGTTATCACATTAGGGGGAAACATATGTCACATGTGGAGTTCCACAAGGTTCTGTGCTAGGACCAATTTTATTCACTTTATACATGCTTCCCTTAGGCAGTATTATTAGACGGCATTGCTTAAATTTTCATTGTTACGCAGATGATACCCAGCTTTATCTATCCATGAGGCCAAAGGACACACACCAATTAGCTAAACTGCAGGATTGTTTTACAGACATAAAGACATGGATGACCTCTAATTTCCTGCTTTTAAACTCAGATAAAACTGAAGTTATTGTACTTGCCCCCCCACAAATCTTAGAAACATGGTGTCTAACCAGATCCTTACTCTGGATGGCATTACCCTGACCTCTACTAATACTGTGAGAAATCTTGGAGTCATTTTTGATCAGGATATGTCATTCAAAGCGCATATTAAACAAATATGTAGGACTGCTTTTTTGTATTTACGCAATATCTCTAAAATTAGAAAGGTCTTGTCTCAGAGTGATGCTGAAAAACTAATTCATGCATTTATTTCCTCTAGGCTGGACTATTGTAATTCATTATTATCAGGTTGTCCTAAAAGTTCCCTGAAAAGCCTTCAGTTAATTCAAAATGCTGCAGCTAGAGTACTAACGGGGACTAGAAGGAGAGAGCATATCTCACCTATATTGGCCTCTCGTCATTGGCTTCCTGTTAATTCTAGTATAGAATTTAAAATTCTTCTTCTTACTTATAAGGTTTTGAATAATCAGGTCCCATCTTATCTTAGGGACCTCATAGTACCATATCACCCCAATAGAGCGCTTCGCTCTCAGACTGCAGGCTTACTTGTAGTTCCTAGGGTTTGTACAACCCCTGGCAAAAATTATGGAATCACCGGCCTCAGAGGATGTTCATTCAGTTGTTTAATTTTGTAGAAAAAAAGCAGATCACAGACATGACACAAAACTAAAGTCATTTCAAATGGCAACTTTCTGGCTTTAAGAAACACTATAAGAAATCAAGAAAAAAGATTGTGGCAGTCAGTAACGGTTACTTTTTTAGACCAAGCAGAGGAAAAAAATATGGAATCACTCAATTCTGAGGAAAAAATTATGGAATCACCCTGTAAATTCTCATCCCCCAAATTAACACCTGCATCAAATCAGATCTGCTCATTGACATTGACCCTATGTGTCTTTTTGCAAGGAATGTTTTTGCAGTTTTTGCTCTATCTTGAAAAATGATTTCATCATCCCCAAACATCCTTTCAATTGTCCAAAATATCAACATAAACTTGTGCATTTATTGATGATGTAATGACAGCCATCTCCCCAGTGCCTTTACCTGACATGCAGCCCCATATCATCAATGACTGTGGAAATTTACATGTTCTCTTCAGGCAGTCATCTTTATAAATCTCATTGGAAAGGCACCAAACAAAAGTTCCAGCATCATCACCTTGCCCAATGCAGATTTGAGATTCATCACTGAATATGACTTTCATCCAGTCATCCACAGTCCACAATTGCTTTTCCTTAGCCCATTGTAACCTTGTTTTTTTCTGTTTAGGTGTTAATGATGCCTTTCGTTTAGCTTTTCTGTATGTAAATCCCATTTCCTTTAGGCGGTTTCTTACAGTTCGGTCACAGACATTGACTCGTTTCCTCCCATTCGTTCCTCATTTGTTTTGTTGTACATTTTTCAATTTTTGAGACATATTGCTTTAAGTTTTCTGTCTTGACGCTTTGTCTTCCTTGGTCTACCAGTATGTTTGCCTTTAACAACCTTCCCATGTTGTTTGTATTTGGTCCAGAGTTTAGACACAGCTGACTGTGAACAACCAACATCTTTTGCAACATTGCGTGATGATTTACTCTCTTTTAAGAGTTTGATAATCCTCTCCTTTGTTTCAATTGACATCTCTCGTGTTGGAGCCATGATTCATGTCAGTCCACTTGGTGCAACAGCTCTCCAAGGTGTGTTCACTCCTTTTTAGATGCAGACTAACAAGCAGATCTGATATGATGCAGGTGTTAGTTTTGAGTGATTCCATATTTTTTTCCTCTGCTTGGTCTAAAAAAGTAACCGTTACTGACTGCCACAATCTTTTTTTCTTGATTTCTTATAGTGTTTCTTAAAGTTAGAAAGTTGCCATTTGAAATGACTTTAGTTTTGTGTCATGTCTGTGATCTGCTTTTTTTCTACAAAATTAAACAACTGAATGAACATCCTCTGAGGCCGGTGATTCCATAATTTTTGCCAGGGGTTGTAAGAGTAGAATGGGAGGCAGAGCCTTCAGCTTTCAGGCTCCTCTCCTGTGGAACCAGCTCCCAATTCAGATCAGGGAGACAGACACCCTCTCTACTTTTAAGATTAGGCTTAAAACTTTCCTTTTTGCTAAAGCTTATAGTTAGGGCTGGATCAGGTGACCCTGAACCATCCCTTAGTTATGCTGCTATAGACTTAGACTGCTGGGGGGTTCCCATGATGCACTGTTTCTTTCTCTTTTTGCTCTGTATGCACCACTCTGCATTTAATCATTAGTGATTGATCTCTGCTCCCCTCCACAGCATGTTTTTTTCCTGATTCTTTCCCCTCAGCCCCAACCAGTCCCAGCAGAAGACTGCCCCTCCCTGAGCCTGGTTCTGCTGGAGGTTTCTTCCTGTTAAAAGGGAGTTTTTCCTTCCCACTGTCGCCAAGTGCTTGTTCACAGGGGGTCGTTTTGACCGTTGGGGTTTTTCCGTAATTATTGTATGGCCTTGCCTTACAATATAAGGCGCCTTGGGGCAACTGTTTGTTGTGATTTGGCGCTATATAAATAAAATTGATTGATTGATTGACATGTCATGGAATTCAATGGATGTCAACATTTGACCTTTACTTTAGAGACCAAGCATTCAACTCAGTCAAACCTATTCTATTTATTAATCGAAGTAGCTCAATCAACAATTTGCACCATTTTTTACTAACATTGGAGCAACTGTAACTTTTGACCCCTGTAAAAACTGAAATTGACCCTTGTCATTATTCTTGTTGTTTTTACCCCATAACTCCATAACATTCAGTTATAGATAGTCCAAACTACACCTTTTTGGAATCTTTATTATCAGACAAATTTCAATATGATTGAAGCATTTTCATATTTTAACCCCTGTGTAATTTTTCAATTGGCCCCTACATGGCCACCTATTGAAAATTCAAGTGGCCCGTTGGTTTTTTTTTTTCAAAAGAGCAATGTCTAAAGAGAATTTGTGCTGGATTTGGTGCTTGTATCACCATGTGAAGTATTGTTTCAGTTATTTGCTGAATTACTGGTTATTAAGGCCCAGAATGTCCCATAGGTTGTGTTCACCTTTTCATGAATGTGAATTTGTTTTGGCACATAACACACCATTTGAAAGTCAAATGAAATGACATCACGGACTTCTCAAGTTTTTAAATGACACATATATTCAATTTTTTTTAACCTTACCCTATTATAAACTTTAATTAGAAACGCACTGCATATGACGCCCCAATGCTCTCGATGGTTGTTTCACCGCCAGAAGTTTAGCATGCGTGACGCCCTCTAGAGTCTAGTCCAGCAACACAAATTACAGCCTCCAAAATGACATGAAAATTTAATACCTTCCTCAAACACATTCAATAAAAAAAAGAGAAACATGACTATCCTAATAAAGTGTATTGTGTTTTATTTTTTGTTTTTTTACACCACTGTTGTAATATACTGCATTAGGTTCAAGTGTACCTATTAAATTAAAATCATTAAAAACATTTCCAGTGTATGTGTCAGAGTGGTTCAATTTCACTCTGTTTAGATTTTCCAGTGTCTGGTTTTTGCAGATCACTGTGGTCGGTACTGATCACTCACTCACATGGCAAAATCATTTGTTTTACACCTAGTTGCTGAGGCGTCCAGTCCAGCGTGTACCCTGCCTCTCACCCCGTGACTGCTGGGATAGGCTCCAGCCTGTGTGAGGCAGGTTCTTAGTGCAAACAGACACCTGAGTTCCTGAATTCACCTGGATTAATGTGAACAGAGGAAATGTGTGTTTTTTTTTTTTTTTTTTTTTTTTTGCCAAGCTCTGGTGACAGATATCCTGAGGTCGAATTTAAGCTTTCGTCAAACAAACAGGTGAACGCTCTATGTGCAGCACTGTAACAGGCAAACATAAACAAAAGAAAAACACCCTCTGGTCAAAACGTCAAGCGTACACATCTTTATCCATCACTTCAGCTTTGCCTCCAGGAAGTTCTGGATCTGCTGTAAGTTCTCATCCTGCTGGCCCAGAGTCTCCAGCAACATGCCCATAGGTGACCTCTTCAGTCCAGCACATTCCAGCTTGCTCTCCAGTTTGTTCTTCATGTTCCGAAGGCGGAATGACGCGTGTGCAAATATCACTGAAACAAAGGGAATACTGTGTTGGCAAACTACATGCAAAACAAGCTCAGACAGATAATTAAACTATAAAAACACGACTCCAACAATCTTAAGTGATTCATTCTGTGACATGTGTCAAGGGATTAATTTTGTAACACTTCAAATTTCCTGATCCCACTCTCAAAGACTTTTATTAGGTCAGAAAAGTTACAGATGTGTATCAGCACTTCACCTATATTAGGGAAATAGTTTTTTTTTTTTCCTTTTTTTTTGAAAATGCATGTATGAAAAATATTTCTGCTGTCATCATCACTTCTCGTTCTACTCAATGACAACATGTCACTGTAGAAGGTTGTATGCTCTATGGCCATGAGGCAAGCTTAAACACTTGTTTCTCTCAGGTTCATCTCGTCAGGGTCCCACCGCAAAATGTTCCACATCCAGTCAACAACCAAAGAACTGAGGAAAAAAAAAAAAAAAAAAACTACAGGTGCTTCTTCAAGATCAGTTTTCTAAAATGCTCTTTGATGCTGCCTGAAACGTGCTGGGTATCACCACATAAGCGTCCTACAAGTGTCACAGGACATCAACCTCATGCTACATGCTACAAGCTAATTGACTTCATGTTTCTAAGCTACAACATCCTGAGGCCACCGGGATGTGACCTGTGACCTCTGTTGCACCTCTTCTAGCCTCATCTCTACAACCCCAAATCAGAAAAAGTTAAAATGATGTGGGAAAACAAACACAGTGATCCTAACATCTACTTTGACTTCTATTTCACTGTACACAGCTGTTTTATGATTGGCTGGTGGAGCTCTAAACAGCTATGATGTCTGTCCCCGTGTTTATATATTGCATTGAAATGTCAAAAGTGTTTGTTACTTTGAGGTATTAGTTTGTTTATGGACTCCAATAAATGAAAACAAACTAGGGAGATTTTTATGTTGTTGTTTTTCATTTAGTTGCCTGGACAGAAAACGTGCCACACGGTCAAAATGTCTGAGCTGACATTTCCTCACAAGGCAACTGATTCCTCATTGCAACTCATCTGTCTGCTGAAAGGACGGCTCATTTAACACAACACCAATTCCAAACTGGATCAAAAACTCATCACGTTCTCTCTTGCTCACACACACACACACAAATGTATTTGGTAAATGTAAAAATAAATAAATATAATAATAATTATATATATATAAAATGGCTGAGTGGATCCTTGTCATTTGATTGGTCGCTTGTATATGTCACGTGACATGGATTATTTGCACCATTTGCCATTGTGTTTCATTTACTGTGCAATAGCTCTTTTTTAGCGTGCAATTTTGGTGCTATATGAAATGTGCTATTGCACGCCCCGACCACCGTGCATGCTCACACTACCGAGGGCGGCGTTTAGCTAAATGTGGCAGCGTTCGTTTTGCTGGCAGACGGTGATTTGAAGGAGCAAATTGACACTGCTAATTTCTCTAACACACACAAACAAAAACAAATTCACCACACCATAAGCCGTCTGGAGGCATGAAAAACTGTTAGGATTAAAAGCTGGACAAATTTCTGACACGATTTTTGGCTGGAGTTAGGAAAGCAGACGGCAGTCGGCATCACGGACTACATCGTCAGAGTTGTTTTTTGTAGGTTGACTCATAAATTTTGGACTCCTATTTAAAGTTTGTGTTGGAGTCTTGATGTCAAAGCACCAGTGATGCATACCAAAATGTAAGTCCCTTTTCTGTTGTTTATAAATGAATAAAATATCAAATGACAAGAATCTATTTTAGGTGTTATATAAAACAAATAATGAATGCATTCTTTCAATGGAACACGTGTTCCATTGAACTCAAACATTCATTATTTGTAGAATATAGACAGATAGGTACAAAATTAATATTTGTGTGAATTAAGTTGAAACTGTGGCCATTTATACAAGTAGCTCAAACAGTATTTTACAGTGCCAAAGCTGGTGGATGTCTGAACATTACTGTGGATGTGTCAAATTCTGTGAAAGGATTAAAGTTATCATGATTTCACTGCTAAAATGTGACCTTGCAGTGTTTTGAACTTACAGGTCAGAGTGACTGCTGACACGAACACTGTGACACTCCCCAGCACAGAAAGCAACACATAGCCAGCCGCCACCACACCGATCGCACACACTGTGGGCCTCTGCCTGTTAAAGGTGCAAATTACTGTCCTGGTCTCACTGGCGCACAGTGATCCCGCGTAGATGCCCAATACCAGAGACAAGGCTGTGAACATCCTCACAGGGTTCAGGAAGCTGCAAGACATCAGGCAGCTACTTTAATCATGACTCACTGGCCCCACCAAGTGGCTTCATGCCCTCTGTACAACAACACAAACATCATCATGGACAATTTTAAAGGACAAACTTTATTAATCCCGAAGGAAATTGTTTTGCCAGAGTGCAGAAACAGTAAACACTACTTTTTTTGTTTTCTTTTTGAACAGTGATAACAATGCGTCCAACATGTTTATGCAAAATGACTGAAAGACACTTGCACAAGATGTTGACAGTACTGCACATAGCTCTGAGCAACTGAATAACTGATCGTTGTGTATCCATCCTGCAGAATACAGTCTGATTGCTACAGGTAGGAAGAACCTCCTGTGGTGTTCTGCGGTGCACCTCAGTGGCCTCAGTCTTTGGCTGAAGGTGCTCTGACAGGACATCTGTGTGGTGTGCAGGGGGCGGAGGTGTTATCCTGGATGGTGAGCAGTTTTTTCACCATCCTTCTCTCCAACACCTCCATCCATCACAGACTCCAGCTCCCCCCGAGGACAGAGCCAGCCCTCCTAATGAGCTTGTTAAGTTTGTTTGAATTTGAATTGAATTCATTTATTGATCCGGTACACAGATGAGCAACAACAAAGACAATAACAAAACATAAAAGGAATAATGTACGGAGAACCCATGTGACCGAAAGGGTGAAAGCAGAAGCAAAGCTTATAAGCACCCTCCCCTTATACCATTAAAAATAAAGAATATATACATATAGGTATATACTCATGCCAACTATACAAAAAAAAAAAAAAGAAAAAGAAAAAGAAAGAACTTAATCAATCACTGAAATTTCAAAGCAACCAAACAAGTAATAGTGAACAATGACAAAAATGGTAAACCTAATCCTTCAAACTATAACAAGTAAATACACGTATGTTCTTTTTTTAAAAGCCTTTTAAAACCAACCAATGTACCAAGTATTTTAATATTATCAGGACAATTATTCCAAATATTAACACCCCTGATGGAAACACAATGACTTAACAGTAGTATGGATCTTCAATTTCTCAAATAATAATGTTCATCTCAAACTGTAGCTGGAATCCCTAATTTTAAACAGATCCTGGACATGTAGAGGCAAAAGCTTATTTTTGATTTTATACGTAATCTGTATTGTAATCAACCAAGTCCCAGAATTTTTAAATTTGCAGACAAGCAAATAACGGATTTGTTGGCTCTTGATATGGTTTATTACTGATAATTCTTAGAGCTTTCTTTTGTAACAGAAAAACTGGTTTAGTATTAGTTCTATATGTATTTCCCCAAATCTTGACACAATATTTCATATATGGAACAAGGAATGGATAATACAAAGTAGTTAATGTATGTTGGGAGAGGAAGTCCTGGGTTTTATGCAGAATTGCAATGGCTTTTGACATTTTAGATTTAACATAATTAATATGTGTTTTCCAACTTAATCTATCGTCAATATAAACACAAAGAAATTTTGTATCTGTTACAATTTCAGTTTCAATATCATGTAATAATAGATTTTTGCTTAAGTTCCTGGACTTATTCCCAAATATGATACACTTAGTTTTACTAAAATGGAGCAATAATTTATTTAAATTGAACCATTGTTTAAATTTATGTAATTCGTTCTCCATCTTGTCCAGGAGCTTTCCCAAATGATCCCCACTACAAAACATAGTCGTATCAACCACAAATAAAATACAACTTACGGACTTGCAAACCAAACATATATCATAATATACAAAAGAAACACCAATGGCCCAAGGACTGAACCCTAGGGCACCCCACAAGTAATCTTCAAGAACTCGGAATTTGTCCCACCAATGTGGACACACTGATACCTATTGTCTAAGTAGCTTGCTATCCAGTCAATTGCAAATCCCCTGATACCATACTTCTGTAATTTGTCCAGTAGCAAGGTATGATCTATAGTATCAAATGCTTTCTGTAAATAAAATAAAATAAAATAAACCTACAGTATATTGCTTATTTTCAATCACGTTGGAAATTTGATCGACAAAATCCATTACAGCCAATGAAGTAGTACAATTCTTTCTAAAACCGTATTGCTGCTCGGTAAGGACATGATGTTTAGTTAAAAAAAAATAATTTAACCTAATTACTAAATTATTATTTAGTATAAGACCACAGAGCTGTGGTCTTATACACCTCTCTGCAGCTTCTCTCCCCCTGCCATCCCCTCATTACCCCATCCCCGTAGAGACGGTGCCTGCTCCCAGACCACCAATAACCAGCAAAAATCTATTTAAGCAAAAAAATTCAAAAAGAAAAAATAATATAGCACCTTCAACTGCACCACAGACTAAAACAGTTAAATGTGGTCTATTAAACATTAGGTCTCTCTCTTCTAAGTCCCTGTTGGTAAATTATATAATAATTGATCAATGTATTGATTTATTCTGCCTAACAGAAACCTGGTTACAGCAGGATGAATATGTTAGTTTAAATGAGTCAACACCCCCGAGTCACACTAACTGTCAGAATGCTCGTAGTACGGGCCGGGGTGGAGGATTAGCAGCAATCTTCCATTCCATCTTATTAATTAATCAAAAACCTAGACAGAGCTTAATTCATTTGAAAGCTTGTCTCTTAGTCTTTTCCATCCAAATTGGAAGTCCCAAAAACCAGTTTTATTTGTTATTATCTATCGTCCACCTGGTCGTTACTGTGAGTTTCTCTGTGAATTTTCAGACCTTTTGTCTGACTTAGTGCTTAGCTCAGATAAGATAATTATAGTGGGCGATTTTTAACATCCACACAGATGCTGAGAATGACAGCCTCAACACTGCATTTAATCTATTATTAGACTCTATTGGCTTTGCTCAAAAAGTAAATGAGTCCACCCACCACTTTAATCATATCATAGATCTTGTTTTGACTTATGGTATGGAAATAGAAGATTTAACAGTATTCCCTGAAAACTCCCTTCTGTCTAATCATTTTTTAATAACATTTACATTTACCCTGATGGACTACCCTGCAGTGGGGAATAAGTTTCATTACACTAGAAGTCTTTCAGAAAGCGCTGTAACTAGGTTTAAGGATATGATTCCTTCTTTATGTTCTCTAATGTCATATACCAACACAGAGCAGAGTAGCTACCTAAACTCTGTAAGTGAGTTAGAGTATCTCGTCAATAGTTTTACATCCTCATTGAAGACAACTTTGGATGCTGTAGCTCCTCTGAAAAAGAGAGCTTTAAATCAGAAGTGTCTGACTCCGTGGTATAACTCACAAACTCGTAGCTTAAAGCAGATAACCCGTAAGTTGGAGAGGAAATGGCGTCTCACTAATTTAGAAGATCTTCACTTAGCCTGGAAAAAGAGTTTGTTGCTCTATAAAAAAGCCCTCCGTAAAGCTAGGACATCTTTCTACTCATCACTAATTGAAGAAAATAAGAACAACCCCAGGTTTCTTTTCAGCACTGTAGCCAGGCTGACAAGAGTCAGAGCTCTATTGAGCTGAGTATTCCATTAACTTTAACTAGTAATGACTTCATGACTTTCTTTGCTAACAAATTTTGACTATTAGAGAAAAAATTACTCATAACCATCCCAAAGATGTATCGTTATCTTTGGCTGCTTTCAGTGATGCCGGTATTTGGTTAGACTCTTTCTCTCCGATTGTTCTGTCTGAGTTATTTTCATTAGTTACTTCTTCCAAACCATCAACATGTTTATTAGACCCCATTCCTGCCAGGCTGCTCAAGGAAGTCCTACCATTATTTAATGCTTCAATCTTAAATATGATCAACTTATCTTTGTTAGTTGGCTATGTACCACAGGCTTTTAAGGTGGCAGTAATTAAACCATTACTTAAAAAGCCATCACTTGACCCAGCTATCTTAGCTAATTATAGGCCAATCTCCAACCTTCCTTTTCTCTCAAAGATTCTTGAGAGGGTAGTTGTAAAACAGCTAACTGATCACCTGCAGAGGAATGGTCTATTTGAAGAGGTTCAGTCAGGTTTTAGAATTCATCATAGTACAGAAACAGCATTAGTGAAGGTTACAAATGATCATCTTATGGCTTCGGACAGTGGACTTATCTCTGTGCTTGTTCTGTTGGACCTCAGTGCTGCTTTTGATACTGTTGACCATAAAATTTTATTACAGAGATTAGAGCATGTCATAGGTATTAAAGGCACTGCGCTGCGGTGGTTTGAATCATATTTGTCTAATAGATTACAGTTTGTTCATGTAAATGGGGAATCTTCTTCACAGACTAAAGTTAATTATGGAGTTCCACAAGGTTCTGTGCTAGGACCAATTTTATTCACTTTATACATGCTTCCCTTAGGCAGTATTATTAGACGGTATTGCTTAAATTTTCATTGTTACGCAGATGATACCCAGCTTTATCTATCCATGAAGCCAGAGGACACACACAAATTAGCTAAACTGCAGGATTGTCTTACAGACATAAAGACATGGATGACCTCAAATTTCCTGCTTTTAAACTCAGATAAAACTGAAGTTATTGTACTTGGCCCCACAAATCTTAGAAGCATGGTGTCTAACCAGATCTTTACTCTGGATGGCATTTCCCTGACCTCTAGTGATACTGTGAGAAATCTTGGAGTCATTTTTGATCAGGATATGTCATTCAAAGCGCATATTAAACAAATATGTAGGACTGCCTTTTGCATTTACGCAATATCTCTAAAATCAGAAAGGTCTTGTCTCAGAGTGATGCTGAAAAACTAATTTATGCATTTATTTCCTCTAGGCTGGACTATTGTAATTCATTATTATCAGGTTGTCCTAAAAGTTCCCTAAAAAGCCTTCAGTTAATTCAAAATGCTGCAGCTAGAGTACTGACTGGGACTAGCAGGAGAGAGCATATCTCACCCGTGTTGGCCTCTCTTCATTGGCTTCCTGTTAATTCTAGAATAGAATTTAAAATTCTTCTTCTTACTTATAAGGTTTTGAATAATCAGGTCCCATCTTATCTTAGGGACCTCGTAGTACCATATTACCCCATTAGAGCGCTTCGCTCTCAGACTGCAGGCTTACTTGTAGTTCCTAGGGTTTGTAAGAGTAGAATGGGAGGCAGAGCCTTCAGCTTTCAGGCTCCTCTCCTGTGGAACCAGCTCCCAATTCAGATCAGGGAGACAGATACCCTCTCTACTTTTAAGATTAGGCTTAAAACTTTCCTTTTCGCTAAGGCTTATAGTTAGGGCTGGATCAGGTGACCCTGGACTATCCCTTAGTTATGCTGCTTTAGACGTAGACTGCGGGGGGGTTCCCATGGTGCACTGTTTCTTTCTCTTTTGCTCTTTATGCATCACTCCGCATTTAATCATTAGTGATCGATCTCTGCCCCCCTCCACAGCATGTCTTTTTCCTGGTTCTTTCCCTCAGCCCCAACCAGTCTCAGCAGAAGACTGCCCCTCCCTGAGCCTGGTTCTGCTGGAGGTTTCTTCCTGTTAAAAGGGAGTTTTTCCTTCCCACTGTAGCCAAGTGCTTGCTCACAGGGGGTCGTTTTGACCGTTGGGGTTTTTCATAATTGTTGTATGGCCTTGCCTTATAATATAAAGCGCCTTGGGGCAACTGTTTGTTGTGATTTGGCGCTATATAAAAATAAAGTTGATTGATTGATTGATTATTAAATACCTTTTCCAAAATTTTAGAAAACTGTGGTAAGAACGAGATTGGCCTATAATCATGGCCTGTTCATGCCAGCTGCCTTCAGTCTGCTGCCCCAGCACACTACAGCATAGAAAGATGATGCTGGAGACCACCACATCATACTAGAATCTGAAGCACTCTGCCAATAAAAACACTTGGAGAAACGTAAAGATATTTGTTTCTCAAATGTGAGGAAATGCTGGTTTCCTTGACCTCCAAAGCAGGCCTGTATAAAATTCTGAAATTTAGAATTGTAATTCTGCCTCCTGTTGCTACCTCAGTTCAAAGATCAAATGAAAATCAAGGACTGAATTGAAATTCAAGAGTCATTTTCAGTTCAGTTTTGAATTTTGAGCAGCCCTGCTCTAAAGACGCGACATGTTCATTGGCTTTCAGCACAATTCCTCAAACTAATGAGAATCGGATTCTTTCATGAGATATCGTTTCCTGTGAGGTTTACTATTCAGAAGTGTACATTAAAGTCATAATAACACAATCAAAACTAAGACACCCCCCCCCCCCAAGATTAATTAAAGGAAAAAGGGGGAACTATAACTATGAGGACAAACCCTTTTATCAACCAAAAATAAAGCAACTTTTTTTGTCTGTTTAATCTCCTGTAGATTTGTCTGCCACCTGTTGGATGGTTGGTGGATGCTGGATTGATGATTGATTAGTTGAAGCTGTGCTTGAATGTCAGACTGTTTCAGCACAGAAATGTACAAATTCAAAGAAACAAACCCTTGTTTTCTGATTAATTCACAGCTCTTACATTCTAAAACTCAAAACGGTCAAACCACCACACGAGCCAGCAGAAAGAACATCCTGAATCCAAAACCAAAAATCAGCACTAACTGCAGCAATACTCACTTGAAATTTAATGCAGACTTACTGAAATGTGATGAATACTGAAGCTTAATCAAGGATTTCGTTTTCAAGATTAAATCCATTTTAAGAATTGGGAGTCGCTGCAACAGATGGGAATTTTAAGGTTCGGCAAATTTCAATTACATTTGGGGAAAAAGATAAAAAATAATCCAAGACCTAAGAGACCAGGAACTTAGACTGGTACAAGATGGTGATGAATGCTGTAAGGAAACAGCAATGTCTGAATCAGACGAGAGCAACGTTCATCAACCTTCAGTCCAAATGAGATGAGCTGTGCTTGAGGAGAGCTGTGGAGGCGCCATAAGACCGAGTGTCAAATGAAAGCAGGTGAAAGAAACACTGTTTCTGTGGCTTACAAGTAAGAAGACAAGAAATTTATGTTTTAAATGTATTTATGATTAATAATACAGAACCATAAATTAATAATTGAAGAACTTCATCGATTTCATAAAGATTTTCATTCTGCCTCTTACTCTAAAAAGGAGTCTGCTGCATTATTTGAGAATATAAAACCTTACATTCCATCTCTCAGCACAGACTTTGAGATGTATGAACTGGATACTGCAAGCAAACTTATTTCAGGAAAGAGTTCACTGAAAAATTACAGACAGATATATTGAATCTATCCTTTTGCTCTAAAATGCTTTTAAAAAGTGGTTTCATGGCAGCTTGTGGATTTTCTTGCAGGAAATAACCTCTTTGAGTTTCTGCAATCCACATTTAGAATGCACCACTCCACAGAGACAGCACTTACTAAAGTGATTAATGATCTTCTGCTTGCAATAGTCTCAGATACTGCCACAGTGATGTTATTGTTAGATCTTAGTGCTGTGTTAAAATTTGGGCTGATCATCACACATTGTATTATTGGACAGAACTGAAAATTATTTTGGGATTACTGACAATGTTCTCATGTGGTTGTCATCTTATCTTGTCATGATCAGTGTGCCTTGTATAAAAATGTACTTAAAATCTTGTTTAAATAAAATATTGGGTACTGTCAGATACTGGGACATTTTGGAATTACTTTTCATTGCCATGCTGATGACACTCAATTGTACATGCCAGTAAGTGCTAATAATCTCACACATACTGAGACTTTAGAGGACTGCCTGGCTTCAGTGAAAACTGGATGTCTTAGTGCAGCAGATAAGAGAATATTTAGAGTGGAATCCTGCAAATGGTGATAAAAGCATCAAATTCGTCAAAAATACTCCTCAGACAATCCTCTTTTGAAAAAAACGATTGGCCACTTGAATTTTCAATCGGTGGTCAGGTAGGGATCAATTGATGAATTACACAGAGGTCAAAATTAAAAGATGCTCCAATCATATTGAAAAATATTCCACATTATTTGCCTGATCATAAAGATTCCAAAAATGTATAGTTTGGACTATCTGAGACTGAATTCTATGGTGTTACGAGATAAAAATAGCAAGAATGGTGACAAAGGTCAGTTTAATTTTGTACAGGGGTCAAAGTTAAAGTTGCTCTAATTCTGGTAAAAAGTGATGCAAATTACTAATTGAGTTAACACGGTTTTAAAAAAGAATAGTTTGGACCATGTATCATCCTTACTTATCACGTTACAGGGTAACATATGTCACATGTCATAGAATCCAATAGACGTAGACCTTGTTTGAACTTTACTTTGGAGACCAAGCATTCAACACTGTCAACACTATTCCATTTATTAATCCTATTAGCTCAACCAAAAATTTGCATCACTTTTTACCAAAATTGGAGCAACTTTAACTTTTGACCCCTGTACAAAATGAAACTGACCTTTGTCACCATTATTGCTGTTTTTATCCCGTAACTCAATAGAATTCAGTCACAGATAGTCCAAACTATACCTTTTTGGAATCTTTATGATCAGGCAAATAATGTGGAATATTTTTCAATATGATTGGAGCATCTTTTAATTTTGACATCTGTGTAATTCTTCAATTGACCCCCACCTGACCACCGATTGAAAAGACAAGTGGCCAATCGTTTTTTTTCAAAAGAGGCGTGTTTAAGGAGTATTTATGCCGAATTTGATGCTTTTATCACCATTTGCATGATTGTTTCCGTTATTTGCTGCACTATCTAGCAACTTCTTAATTTTAAATTCTGACAAGACCAAGATGATGGTCATTGGTCCTGTGAGACACAGGTATTAGTATGACCAGCTAACTTTAACCTTGGACTCATGTGTTACATCGCAGCAATAAACTGAAAAATCTTGGGGGTGACATTGATCTAGATGTCCTTTGCCCTACATATTAGAGAAATCACTAAGACTGCTTTCTATCACCTCCTTAATATTACGAGGATTTCACCTGTTCTGCCTATTGCTGATGCAGAGACATTGATTCAGATCAGATTAGATTACTGCAAAGTCTATTTCCGTTTACTGCAGTCCAGCATCTGACTCCAACTGGTTCAGAATGCTGCTGCTGGGGTTCTGACTAGGAACAGAAAGTTTGACCATATTACCCCAATTCTGGCCTCCCTTCACTGGCTTCCTGTCCATGTGAGGTGAGATTTTTAAGATTTTGTTCCGAATATACAAAATCCTCCATAGACTAACACCTCCCTGCATGGCCAAGCTAATTAAACCTTATGTAGCGGCCCACACTCTGCATTCTCATGAGGCAGGATTACTGTGTGTTACAAAGGTTAAAAAGAAGTCAGCAGGCCACAGAGCTTTCTAGAATCATGCACCTTTTCTGTGCAAGAATCTGCCTGCTGAAATAAAACAGTCAATCACTGGAGACATTCAAATCAAGATTCGGCTCATCTGTTTTCTCTTTCATAGGAATAAGATAACTAGCATTGTTCTGAAGTAATTTTTCCCTCTCCATCCTAATTTTGTTCCTAATAACAGAGCAGGTCTCAGTCTCATCATATCTACATTCTGGGACTATTAGTGAAGTAAAGGACGAGCTGACGACAATCATATTAGCATCCTGTCTGCAATTCTTTTGGTTTCCTGCTGAAAAAAAAAGTGTTTTGTGTATCATTAATTCCGGCTGATTGATTTTGTTCACTCCTTCTCTGTTTGAGGTGCGATCATTGGACCCTTTTGTGGATGGACAGAATCAACCTTAGTGATGATTTAGCCAGCAGATTCTGACTGTATTAAAAATGCTTGCCTACACTGGTGTACACCTAATAAATTACGCAGCTGTCACACCTTGACGATTTAGTCAGCGTATATGGACAGCCCCTTTTCCATCAAGCAGTCCGGGTCGGTACTCCACAGTATGGTACGGGTTGTAACAGTTAGTCTGGCTTAGTTTGCATTTCCACCACTAGCAGAACCCTTTTGCTTGGCGGGTGGAACACTTAAATTTTGACAAGCTCATCATCCAGCATGCCTACACTGTCGCGCGGCATCTCTTCTCCACACAGAGGCAAAATAGAGTAATTTAACATTATTTTATTTTTGTTTTGGTGGATCATGGGATTTTTTTTTCATTGGGTGCAGAATGCTGATGAGTCGACTGATGTCTGTGGTAAACGCTGCCGTGAATGAATGAGGCACTGTGATTCTTTCAACTTTTAAAGCATCCCGTCCGATCAGACCACGACAGATTGGTCCCCCAACTCCCCCCATGTGGTCTGAACAGATGGGGAGACCGATCAGACCCAACATCCTCAGGCTGAAAAACACACCTGGAGCAGAAAAACCACTGAGGGACTTGCTTTAAAATGCTACGTTTCTTTAGCCACAACAAGGAATTAAAGTATTTTCAGACATTGTTTTCCAAAATCAGGATACTTTATGTGGATAAGTTTTCATCAGGCTGTGATGATGAATCTGACTGAAATGAACAGGTAAGATTAAGACTTCATATTTACTCAGTGTGTGAATGGTTTTAATATTTGAAGCAGTCTGTTTGCATGAGGACTGCAGCTTTCAGCCAATCAATGGACAGCATCAATGGACGTATTTCAACTTATGAGTAAATTACAAAAAATGTGTGTCACATACAACTTATGTATGGCATGTGTGGAATGTATGAGCCATACTCTGGCATATGTCGAAAAATATTGCGCATGCTCAAAATTTTTTGAGGTACTCACCGTATATCAGCATGTTTCAATGGGCTCTTAACTTATACAAACGTATGCCAGCGTTTTCAATACAGTTGGCATACACTGGATAAATCGTCATGGTGTGACGGGGTGTTTGGATGGTAATTGCTGAAGGCCTATAATATTTCTGTTTGTGTTTTGCATGTTTGAAAAGTCTTTATCATACTTTGTTTATTTGATCTTTGTTATTGTTACTATGGCCGGAGCAGCTGGTCATCCCCCCCCCCCCCCCCTCCCCGTCTGGTCTGCTTGAGGTTTCTTTAGCAAATTACACCGGAGAGAGAGTTTTTCCTCTGTTGCCTATGTGCTTGCTCAGGGGGTTTGGTAAGGTTAACTGTACACTTGTAAAGTGCCTTGGGGCGACTTATGTTGTGAGTGGGTGCTATATAAATAACGTGAATTGAATTGAAAGCTCCTGGACAGGGTAGTCAAACTTTTACAAATTCTTTAGAAAGATCTTCAATTCAGTTTTCAATTTATTTCATTTATACAGCACTAAATCACAACAAAGTTGCCTCAAGGTGCTTCACACAAGTAAAGTCTAACCTTACCAACCCCTAGACCAAGAACACAAGCGACAGTGGTAAGGAAAAACTTCCTCTGATGATATTGAGGAAGAAACCTATAGCAGACCAGACTCAGAGGGGTGACCACTGCTTAGGGCCATTCTAACAATTACAAGGTCTGCAAGTTTTACAAAGCTGAAGAAACAGAAAATCAAACAAATAATAAGATAAAGAAGATGAGAAGTCCATGCAGGTGTTAGCACCACAGGCAGGGGTCATCCAGCGTTCCTCACGCCGTCAGTGTAGTGGGCCTGTTCCCGCGACAGTCACTTTAAGATGCAGACTGCAGCATCTGCTTCAGGTATTGTATCTCATGATCAGCCCGGCCCCTCGCGGTTTGGATCCGTCAATCCTGCAATCCTATGTGACATCGCCTGTACCTCGGAAAGAGAGAAAAAGAGCTTAAGGAATTATTTAACTATTTTTTCAGAAAGAATGATCTCTTTTTTAGAGTTGTCTCAGAATGCAAATATCTTTATGAATACTTGTCTTGTCTACCATTTAATTTGACCCCAGACAGAAGACAGAATAGAACTGCCTCATTTATTTATTTGACTTTTCTCATTTTTTCCCCTTCTTGACTTTCATTGTTACCCCTCTATTAGTACAAAGGGGCACAATGAGCCCTTATTAAATCACTATTATTGTTTGTTCTGTACTATACTGTGCCTTTTGACAGAACTGCTCATTCTCAAATTGTATTTTTCTGAAGAATTTTTATGCTTGGAATTTTTAATTTCGTTTTGTAAAACAAACAAACAAACCGCACCAAACTAAACACCGAACATTTCGTGTACTTGCCTGGCAATAAAGAAAGCAACGACAGCCGCTGTCAGATAGTTGGTCTGATAGTAAAGAAGATTACTGACGACTCTCTTATTCCATCTGGACAAATCGTTCATATCAGGTCTGGAAAATCTTTGGAATCCTGAAAAAAAAATCGCTCCATGACCTAAGAGGCGTCAACTCCACTTGAACCATCGGCCTCCTGCTCCGCTAAAGACACGAGCGTCCAAACACAGTCTGTGTTTGTTTGTTTGTCTGTCTCTGTTTGTGTTCCGCTTTAACCAGCTGACTCCTGATCCGTGTCATGTGACCTGACCGCAGCGTTTGAAAAAACGCGAGAGCGGACATCATCATCACGAAACCAGCCAGTCGCTCCGGTCGCCATCTTGGGACAGGAATCGGCTTACCTTCATTCAGAGAGATTGTTTGTTTTAAATCGTTATTGATCAAAAATAACTCCGAAATATTTACATAAAAAAGTTCAAGGGGACCACACCAAACAGTATTTAATATGAGCCATTTATATACAGATGCAAAATTAAATAAAATACAATAAAATATTTAAATTTTGTTAAAATAAGTAGAACAAAACAACATCCTTCAGGAATAAATAAAAATGTTTATATACATGAGTGTTTTTCATTGTATCTCTATTTTGAGAGTTGTCAATGTGTTAAGATCGAAATTTAAGTCTGAAAGAAAAAAAAACTTAAATTTGGTTTCTTGTTGCTACGTATATATACATTTGTGGATATGTTGTAGTCTGTCTGTCTTCTGTCCTTGTCTTATGCTCTGCCTGTTGTTTGTTGTGTTTTCCTTTATTTCAAACTTAACCATTTCTTAACTATCAGTTTAGTTTTCATTCACTGGCCCTTGGTTTTGTACCCAGTCAGGTTTTTAGCTCTGTAATTACATCTGCCAAGGACGTAATAAAATTACCTGTTTATTTGTCTGTCTGTCTGTCTTTTAGCAGGATTACATCAAAAATACTGCACAGATTTTGACGAAATTTTCACCACAGATAGATATTAGACCATGTAAGAACCCTTTAAATTTTGGAGTTGATCCGGATCCAGATTGAAGGATCAAGTTTCACTTTCTATAAACTTTGAAGGATTACGTCAAAACTACTTCACGTATTCTCACCACATTTTCATCACAGATACATATTAGGCCATGGAAGACACCATTAAATTTTGGAGGTGATCTGGATTCTGTACCAAAATTTTACTTTATATACACGTTGAAGGATTACATCAAAACTACTTCACAGGTTCTCGCCAAATTTGTACCACAGATGGAAGACTCTATTGAATTTTGGACGTGATCCAGATCTGGATTCTGGATCAAGATTCACTTTATACAAGCTTTGAAGTATTACGTCAAAACTACTTCACAGATTTGCACCAAATTTTCACCATGGATACATATTAGGCCATGGAAGACTCCATTAAATGTTGGAGGTGATCCAGATCTGGATTCTGGATCAAGAATCACTGTATATACGCGTTGAAGGATTATGTCAAAACTGCATCACAGATTTTGATGAAATTTTCAACACAGATACATATTAGGCCATGGAAGACTCCATTAAATTTTGGAGGTGATCTCAATCCGGATCCGGATTCTAGATCAAGATTTCTCTTTATATAGGCTTTGAAGGATTATGTCAAATCTACTTCATGGATTCTTACCAAATTTGCACCACAAATAGATATTAGGGCATGGAAGACTCCATTAAATTTTGGAGGTGATCTGGATCGGCAGACGTTAGAAATCAAGAGATTGCTCTGGTTATTTATAGTTTTGTTTTAGGTACTGCTCACACCAGGGTTCTTTTTGGTTTGATGATTCACTGTGTTTGTCAGAGGGCCCCTGTCTGTATTTGTACAGGTGGTCCTCTCACCTGGTGTTCTTCACAGCTGTTCCTCATCACAGTCACCTCACCTGTTGTGTCTCATCTCATTACATGCCACAATTTAAGTTTGTCACTGGTCTCACTTATGGCCCCTTCACACATGGCACAAATGAGGCCGAATGGCACACAAAGAAGGATTCAAATGGTACTCGTGAAAAATTGTAGCCGCACTCGAATGTCTCGTACAGCAGTCATCACAACCATTCACCACAGCACATGCACCCCACATTCGCGTCACACTCGTGCTAGAAACCCATTCTAACGTTGGTCAAGATGAGGTTGTACTGTCATCTGACCATGGTTGCAACGTTTGTGTAACATGTCATACGCAGGTCGGACCACTCGGGCTGCAGTCGAGGGGCTGCACAATTGATCGGCCATGTCGAACTCTGGCTGAATGTCGTGATCGAGCCAGCCTTCACACCAGTGGCTGAATGAGGGCGAATAGCGGGTGCATGCCCATTCGACCCACACTCAGCCACAGTTGAGGTGCCACACACAAAATTCCAACAGCAGTCATGGGGGACTTAGAAAATGCGGGCCCATTTGCATGGCCAGCACAAATGTAGTGCCCATGGTCCCACTGTCGAGGTGCGGTCGAGGTGGCTGTAGGTAGCAAGTGTTTTTCTTGGAATGCTGTGTTCTTTTTCAGCCATACATATCGCCCCTTATTTTGTCCAAATAGCTCAATTTTAGTTTAATCAGTCCACAGCACCATATTCCAAAATGAAGTTGGCTTAAATAATTGGTTTAAATAATTATTGCACACTTTCTGTAAATCCTAGAAACTTCATTTCACTTCTCAAATATCATTGTGTTTGTCTGCTATATGACATCCATCCATCCATTTTCTTCCGCTTTATCTGGAGTCGGGTCGCGGGGGCAGCAGCTCAAGCAAAGCCGCCCAGACCTCCCGATCCACACACATCTCCCCCAGCTCCTCCGGGGGAACCCCAAGGCGTTCCAAAGCCAGCCAAGAGATGTAGTCCCTCCAGCGTGTCCTGGGTCTTCCCCGGGGTCTCCTCCCAATGGGACGTGCCCGGAACATCTCTCCAGCGAGGTGTCCAGGGGGCATCCTGAAAAGATGCCTGAGCCACCTCAACTGACTCCTTTCGACGTGGAGGAGCAGCGGCTCAACTCCGAGCTCCTCCCGAGTGACCGAGCTCCTCACCCTATCTCTAAGGGAGCGCCCAGCACCCTGCGGAGGAAACTCATCTCGGCCGCTTGTACTCGCGATCTCGTTCTTTCAGTCATGAGCCAAATCTCATAACCATAGGTGAGGAACGGAACGTAGATCGATCGGTAAATCGAGAGCTTTGCCCCCCTACTCAGCTCTCTCTTCACCACGACGGTCCGATACAGCGACCGCATCACTGCAGATGCTGCATCGATCCATCTATTGATCTCACGCTCCATCCATCTCTCACTCGTGAACAAGACCCCGAGATACTTAAACTCCTCCACTTGAGGCAAGGATGCTCCACCGACCTGAAGAAGGCAAAGCACCTTTTTCCGGTCGAGAACCATGGCTTCGGATTTGGAGGTGCTGATTTTCATCCCGGACGCTTCACACTCAGCTGCAAACCGCCCCAGTGCACGCTGAAGGTCCTGATTTGACGAAGCCAACAGAACCACATCGTCCGCAAACAGCAGAGACGAGATTCTGTGGTTCCCAAACCAGACCCCCTCTACACCCTGGCTGCGCCTAGAAATTCTGTCCATAAAAATAATGAACAGAACCGGTGACAAAGGGCAGCCCTGGTGGAGGCCAACGTGCACTGGAAACAGGTTTGACTTACTACCGGCAATGCGAACCAAGTTCCTGCTGCGGTCGTACAGGGACCGGATAGCCCTTAGCAAAGGACCCCGGACCCTGTACTCCCGGAGCACTCCCCACAGGGTGCCCCGAGGGACACGGTTGAACACCTTCTCCAGATCCACAAAACACGTGGACTGGTTGGGCGAATTCCCATGAACCCTCGAGCACCCGATGGAGCGTGTAGAGCTGGTCCAGTGTGCCGCAACCAGGACGAAAACCACACTGCTCCTCCTGAATCCGAGGTTCGACCATCGGTCAAATTCTCCTCTCCAGTACTCTGGAATAGACCTTACTGGGGAGGCTGAGGAGTGCGATCCCCCTATAGTTGGAACACACCCTCCGGTCCCCCTTCTTAAACAGAGGGACCACCACCCCGGTCTGCCAATCCAGAGGCACTGTCCCCGATCACCACGCGATGTTGCAGAGGCGTGTCAGCCAAGACAGTCCCACAACATCCAGAGACTTAAGGTACTCAGGACAGATTTCATCCACCCCAGGAGCCTTGCCACCGAGGAGCTTTCTAACCACCTCAGTGACTTCGGCCTGGGTAATGGATGAGTCCGCCTCTGAGTCCCCAGTTTCTGCTTCCTCTTCGGAAGACGTGACGATGGGATTGAGGAGATCCTCGTAGTACTCCTTCCACCTCCCGACAACATCCCCAGTCAGGGTCAACAGCTCCCCACCCGCACCATAAACAGTGCTGGTGGAGAGCTGCTTCCGCCTCCTGATGCGTCGGATGGTTTGCCAGAATCTCTTCGAGGCCGATCTCTTTGCATTGCTATATGATATATTTAACTTAAATTGCTGATCCAAACAACCAATGATTTATAAAGGAAAATCTTGGAAACTATCAGAGGTGCTCAAACTTTTGCATACAACTGTATGTCAAAAACGGCAAATC
Source organism: Thalassophryne amazonica (assembly GCF_902500255.1). Lineage (NCBI taxonomy): Eukaryota > Metazoa > Chordata > Actinopteri > Batrachoidiformes > Batrachoididae > Thalassophryne > Thalassophryne amazonica. Next base: position 131,981,862 of record NC_047105.1, read on the forward strand.
TCAGTGGAAATCCATAATGCACAAACTCCACGTGAGACAACACCATCCACAGGGGCTGCTGAAGCAGTAACAGAGAAAGATTTTTTCTTGTCACCTCTGTGGCCTGGGCACATTTTAAGCCATGCAACAGACATAGTAGAGAAGCTTGAATTCAGTTGTCCAGGAAACCACCTGGAAACATGCAACAGACTCCGGCAACAGGCTGCCCTCCTGTGTAAAGGGGGCCTGACTTTGGAAATGAGAGAAACTCAGAGGACCTGGAGATAACCCATGTGAAAACAGGAAGAACATGCAAACTCCACACAGAAAATATCAGGTGGGATGCGATCCCACAACCTTCTTCCTGTGAGGCAACAATGCCACCCACTGTTCAGTTCCATTAATATTTATTTTTTGTTTTTGCAACTCTGATGCTACAGAACAGAAAGAACTCCATAATAGAGTTGAAGAAATACTCAAAGAAAACACTGACCGTGACACAATTTTTCCAAGCTAAAATGACATTCCTTAAGCAAGTCACGTCCCACCTATATCATCGACCCAATCGACTTCATCTTTCCCAACTACTCCTCCTCCTTTGTGGTTGACTCCCCACAGTTTCTTCTGCCTGCCATGTCTCTGTCTCAGCTGTTAGTTCCAGAGTTACTCACAGTAACATTCCCAGACTTATCATCTACAGACCAATCGCAATGTACAGCGCAACAGATCCAGAAGGAAACATAAAACAACCACTCAAGAAACCTGCCCTAAGTCAGCAGCAGCACTTGACGTGCTCTCACTGGAGAAAGTTTCAGCTTTCGTGAGAGTACTGAAGGACACCACGACTGTGTCTTTGGTTCATGGTTCTGAGGGGCCGAGGATTAGTGCTCCCACTTTGTGCACTTCCTATTCCCAAGGGCTCACCTGGCCGCCCTCACAATGATGGTGTCCTGCTGGCCGCACAGCCATCCTTCAGACTTCTGATGTATGACTGTTGTTTTTGGTAGTTTATTTAGGTTTGTTTTAGGTGCTACTCACTCCAGGTTTTTTGTGGTTTGTGTTTCACACTATTAGTTAGTCCCTGTGTGTGTTTGTAAGTGTGGTCCTGTCACTTGGCGTTCCTCACAGCTATTTCTCATCACTGTTACCTCAAGTGTTACATGCCATCTCCTTATGTGTCACTATTTAAGTTTGTCAGTGTTTTGCATTAGTTTTGCTGGATTATTCTGCTTCTGTTTGTTTTTATTAATTCTGTGTTTGACCATCTGTCCTGTCCTGGTGCTGTGTTTTTTCTGACCACTGTCGCCTGTGTGCTTGCTCTGGGGGTTAGTAAGGTTAGACCTTACTTGTGTGAAGCACCTTGAGGTAACCTGTTGTGATTTGGTGCTATACAAATGAAATTAATTGAAATTAATTCAATTGAACTGACACAAAGTTAGTGGTGTGAGTTCTGTCAGTCACAGTCTCTCTGTGACATGAAAGAATTCTGCTGTTATGAATGAGGGTGAATGTTGATCTATTACTGTACTGGGGAGAGAGAGCACACAAAAAGAGGAGTCAAGGGTGCAATGTATTAAAATTTTACAAGTGCTTGAATACAATTGGAACTGCTGCTACTACTACTACTACTACTACTACTACCAATAATAATAAATACATAAATAAGATTAATAACAAGTACATATATTTATGTGACACTTTCCATCCATATATACAAGTCCCCCTTCAAACTGTAATGTCGTGCAGCATGTTAATGGAACCTGTGGTTTGGATTCTTGTTGCAGTTTGTATCCAGTGAATGTAGCTGATTGGTATCGACTTGGGTTGTGGCTCTTGGTGTTGCTGTGGATCTCAAAAGTGAACCAATTCTTCTCCCAAGGTGGTGGACAAAAGTACTGTGGAGAAGCTTTTGCATCTGCCCACACCCTTTCGGTCACAGAGGTTCACTGTGAAATTGTCCTATTTGCAAGTTATTTGTTATTGTTGAGTCTGTGTGCCGAATAAATTCATTCATTCATTCATTCATTCATTCATTCAAAGAGCTTGATATTCACTCTAGTAATTTTGTTCATATCTATGGCGTGGCTTCTTCTGCACAGACAGTTAGAGGTATCGATAAACAATACAGTGGTGAAGCACCACCACCAAGTGATAAAAACATGAACTTTTTTAAACTACATTTTAAATCAACAGGTCGTGGGTTCAAACCCCGGTCAGAACACACATCCAGTAAAGGGTCCCCAGGCTGGACATATGCTACTCCCACAGCCTAGCTTGAAATCATGAGCGAGAGACAAATAAATAAAGCCATATTGGCCCAGATGTTGCCTGGATTAACAAGATCTGTGTCAGTTGTTGAGGAACCAGGACACACTAATGGGAAATGGGTTACTGGACCAAGACATACAAGAACTGAGATAAGGAACTGATGGAATGCTACTATGACAGCAGACCAATACACACACACACACACACACACACACACACACACACACACACACACACACACACACACACACACACACACACACACACACACACACACACACACACACACACAATTTACACTGGGATACCAATAAAATAAAATAAAAGTACAACAAATTGAACAGAGAACAATAAGATCTCAATAAATTAAAATACATAGTAACTGTATCCCTGTAGAAGTGTAGATGATAACAAATTTAGCACCACGTTTTGGACAAGAAAATAATGGACTAGAAGATAATCTCATCTTTTGGACCAGAAATCACATTAAAAATAAATATAAATAAAAAGGTGGCGTTCCTCTTCCCTTAGCTGACTGAATAAACTTAACTTTAACTGTCTTTTAAAACTTGCTTTGTTGCTAATCGACTGCAAGATCTATATTTTATATAAGATATATTTTAGCTGAATAGTTCCAGATGTGGGATAAGTGGGTTATATCTTGATCTTTCAACCTAACCGGTAGTTTGCGAACCTTCACAGCAATAACAGCTCGGCACCGATGAAGCATTTTCATTGTGAGAACAGAGTGACTTTGTGAGCGATAATCTGGGCAGCTACAAAATGTAAGTGTAGCGGGCACTTGGGGACTCACTAGATAATATTAATGAGTTATTAATATAAGGTTTGACAGAAAGATGAAGTTGGGCTATCAGAAGACTAAGTTCAACTTTGGCAGCTGGTGAACAGTGATTAAAGACAATACACAAATAATTTAGATTGGTGCAATTACCGTGTATTGTGAAAAGAAATTACAAAGCATTAGAGGGAGGAGAAAAAAAAAGAAATATTTACAACTGCAGAAGCTGAACCAGGTTTATGATCTAAGTGCACTTTAAGTATTTCTCGAGTTGAACGTGATGCCAAGCAACATTGAATGGTCACACAAAATAATAATCCCAGAAGGTTCTACAAGTCCGTCCGAGTGCAAACCCACGGGGGTTAAGTGAGCAAGTTGAGTTTATGAATTGTCCATGTTATTGTCCACAGGGAAAGGTTGTGAATGGATAAGCGCTCAGATGGGTTGAGAATAGTGGGGGGGGGGGGGGGGGGGGCTATGACAGCCCCTACCAGACCATTGGCAAAGATGCTGCTTGTTAAGAAGTCCTAGGCTCCCAGCTGTTGTTTCTTCAGCTCACCATCCTTCTCCAAAGAGAACCACCTGGTCAGTTCCTCAGGCAAACCACACACGATGGCGGCACGGACTCTCTGCAGTGCAGTAGACATGTCTGTACAAGCTGTCGACCCGGCCTCCCATCCCATCCCCCCATCTGATGGGAAGCTTGTGAGGGTAAATAGACTGCATTTATATAGCGCTTTTCCATCTGCATCAGATGCTAAAAGCGCTTTACAATAATGCCTCACATTCACCCCGATGCAAGGTTGCTGCCATACAAGGTGCTCACTACACACTGGGAGCAACTAGGGGATTAAGGACCTTGCCCAAGGGCCCTTAGTGATTTTCCAGTCAGGCTGGGATTTGAAGCAAGGATTCTCTGGTCTGACGCCCTATGCTCAACCACTAGACCCCCCCCCAGTACAAAGTAACATGAGCTAAGAAACTGAAATGTGTTTCATTTAGCAAAACACTTCAGTTTATATGTTGAACAGATGTTCTGAGCATAAGAATAACTGTACTGGAACGTCACAGTCATAACTGATTTTCAAAAAAGACAACTTGAAAAGTCACAAATGCAATTAGGAATTTTTAAACTACAAGTTATTTTTACAGAATGACATTCTCTTTGTTCTAGCTAAAGGAAAGAATAAGGAATTGTAATGTGTTCTACTGTAAATTTTGTGTCTGCATGTGATTTTTAATTATGTAACATTATAGAAGTGCATTTCATTTAGTGCTGCAGCTTTTCTTATTGCTGCTGTGTGCAGTAACCATGAAATAAAGAACCATATGGGATCCATGTGTAGCTATTCATCATTTCTAATGCTACTTCCCAATACAACATGTTAAGCTGTAGCGAACTGGTATGGGTCTTGAGTGGGAGTTATAAATGACATGATGTAACTTCTAAGTCGTTTTCAAAACACTTCAACACCGGTGTGAGTGCAGCACGCCGGTAGTCACTGAAACTGACTATGGGGGATTTCTTGGGTAGAAGGACTATGGTGGAGGTATTCAGGCATGAACGGACAGCAGTCTGTATCAGGGGCCAGTTTGAAGATTTTGGTTAAAATGCCAGTAAGCTGGTCTGAACAGTCTTTCATCACCCGTCACGAAGCGCCGTCTGTGGGCAGGTTAAGTACAGGCTGTCCAGTGCGCAATTGGTCAAGCATGGTCATGTGACTGACGCTGCATGAGCACGTAGGGCGTTACTCATGTAAAAGGTGTTACAGAGGGTGAATTAATATGATGTTTATAATTATTTTTATAGAGAAAGAATGATTAGTATTAATATTAGTGAAGATAGAAATAATATAGCAATAATTGTAGTTTTCTCTGGGCCCCTCCCCAATCGGACCGGGAGTGACATGTTTAGCCGCATGTTCTCCTTGAATTGCTGGCTGTCTGAGTGGTGTCCAAAAAATGAGGTGGGCTTCATAGATAATTGGCAAAGCTTCTGGGGAAAACCTGGTCTTGTTAGGAGAGACGGCATCCATCCCACTTTGGATGGAGCAGCTCTCATTTCTAGAAATCTGGCCAATTTTCTTAAATCTTCCAAACCGTGACTATCCAGGGTTGGGACCAGGAAGCAGAGTTGTAGTCTTACACACCTCTCTGCAGCTTCTCTCCCCCTGCCATCCCCTCATTACCCCATCCCTGTAGAGATGGTGCCTGCTCCCAGACCACCAATAACCAGCAAAAATCTATTTAAGCATAAAAATTCAAAAAGAAAAAATAATATAGCACCTTCAACTGCACCACAGACTAAAACAGTTAAATGTGGTCTATTAAACATTAGGTCTCTCTCTTCTAAGTCCCTGTTAGTAAATGATATAATAATTGATCAACATATTGATTTATTCTGCCTTACAGAAACCTGGTTACAGCAGGATGAATATGTTAGTTTAAATGAGTCAACACCCCCGAGTCACACTAACTGCCAGAACGCTCGTAGCACGGGCCGAGGCGGAGGATTAGCAGCAATCTTCCATTCCAGCTTATTAATTAATCAAAAACCCAGACAGAGCTTTAATTCATTTGAAAGCTTGACTCTTAGTCTTGTCCATCCAAATTGGAAGCATCAAAAACCAGTTTTATTTGTTATTATCTATCGTCCTGCTGGTCGTTACTGTGAGTTTCTCTGTGAATTTTCAGAACTTTTGTCTGACTTAGTGCTTAGCTCAGATAAGATAATTATAGTGGGCGATTTTAACATCCACACAGATGCTGAGAATGACAGCCTCAACACTGCATTTAATCTATTATTAGACTCAACTGGCTTTGCTCAAAATGTAAATGAGTCCACCCACCACTTTAGTCATATCCTAGATCTTGTTCTGACTTATGCTATGGAAATTGAAGACTTAACAGTATTCCCTGAAAACTCCCTTCTGTCTGATCATTTCTTAATAACATTTACATTTACTCTGATGGACTACCCAGCAGTGGGGAATAAGTTTCATTACACTAGAAGTCTTTCAGAAAGTGCTGTAACTAGGTTTAAGGATATGATTCCTTCTTTATGTTCTCTAATGCCATATACCAACACAGTGCAGAGTAGCTACCTAAACTCTGTGAGATAGAGTATCAATCAATCAATTTTTTATATAGCGCCAAATCACAACAAACAGTTGCCCCAAGGCGCTTTATATTGTAAGGCAAGGCCATACAATAATTATGTAAAACCCCAACGGTCAAAACGACCCCCTGTGAGCAAGCACTTGGCTACAGTGGGAAGGAAAAACTCCCTTTTAACAGGAAGAAACCTCCAGCAGAACCAGGCTCAGGGAGGGGCAGTCTTCTGCTGGGACGGGTTGGGGCTGAGGGAGAGAACCAGGAAAAAGACATGCTGTGGAGGAGAGCAGAGATCAATCACTAATGATTAAATGCAGAGTGGTGCATACAGAGCAAAAAGAGAAAGAAACAGTGCATCATGGGAACCCCCCAGCAGTCTAAGTCTATAGCAGCATAACTAAGGGATGGTTCAGGGTCACCTGATCCAGCCCTAACTATAAGCTTTAGCAAAAAGGAAAGTTTTAAGCCTAATCTTAAAAGTAGAGAGGGTGTCTGTCTCCCTGATCTGAATTGGGAGCTGGTTCCACAGGAGAGGAGCCTGAAAGCTGAAGGCTCTGCCTCCCATTCTACTCTTACAAACCCTAGGAACTACAAGTAAGCCTGCAGTCTGAGAGCGAAGCGCTCTATTGGGGTGATATGGTACTACGAGGTCCCTAAGATAAGATGGGACCTGATTATTCAAGACCTTATAAGTAAGAAGAAGAATTTTAATTTCTATTCTAGAATTAACAGGAAGCCAATGAAGAGAGGCCAATATGGGTGAGATATGCTCTCTCCTTCTAGTCCCCGTCAGTACTCTAGCTGCAGCATTTTGAATTAACTGAAGGCTTTTTAGGGAACTTTTAGGACAACCTGATAATAATGAATTACAGTAGTCCAGCCTAGAGGAAATAAATGCATGAATTAGTTTTTCAGCATCACTCTGAGACAAGACCTTTCTGATTTTAGAGATATTGCGTAAATGCAAAAAAGCAGTCCTACATATTTGTTTAATATGCGCTTTGAATGACATATCCTGATCAAAAATGACTCCAAGATTTCTCACAGTATTACTAGAGGTCAGGGTAATGCCATCCAGAGTAAGGATCTGGTTAGACACCATGTTTCTAAGATTTGTGGGGCCAAGTACAATAACTTCAGTTTTATCTGAGTTTAAAAGCAGGAAATTAGAGGTCATCCATGTCTTTATGTCTGTAAGACAATCCTGCAGTTTAGCTAATTGGTGTGTGTCCTCTGGCTTCATGGATAGATAAAGCTGGGTATCATCTGCGTAACAATGAAAATTTAAGCAATACCGTCTAATAATACTGCCTAAGGGAAGCATGTATAAAGTGAATAAAATTGGTCCTAGCACAGAACCTTGTGGAACTCCATAATTAACTTTAGTCTGTGAAGAAGATTCCCCATTTACATGAACAAATTGTAATCTATTAGACAAATATGATTCAAACCACCGCAGCGCAGTGCCTTTAATACCTATGGCATGCTCTAATCTCTGTAATAAAATTTTATGGTCAACAGTATCAAAAGCAGCACTGAGGTCTAACAGAACAAGCACAGAGATGAGTCCACTGTCCGAGGCCATAAGAAGATCATTTGTAACCTTCACTAATGCTGTTTCTGTACTATGATGAATTCTAAAACCTGACTGAAACTCTTCAAATAGACCATTAGTATCTCGTCAATAGTTTTACATCCTCATTGAAGACAACTTTGGATGCTGTAGCTCCTCTGAAAAAGAGAGCTTTAAATCAGAAGTGCCTGACTCCGTGGTATAACTCACAAACTCGCAGCTTAAAGCAGATAACCTGTAAGTTGGAGAAGAAATGGCGTCTCACTAATTTAGAAGATCTTCACTTAGCCTGGAAAAAGAGTCTGTTGCTCTATAAAAAAGCCCTCCGTAAAGCTAGGACATCTTACTACTCATCACTAATTGAAGAAAATAAGAACAACCCCAGGTTTCTTTTCAGCACTGTAGCCAGGCTGACAAAGAGTCAGAGGTCTACTGAGCCTTTAACTTCCTTTAACTTTAACTAGTAATGACTTCATGACTTTCTTTGCTAATAAAATTTTAACTATTAGAGAAAAAATTACTCATAACCATCCCAAAGACGTATCGTTATCTTTGGCTGCTTTCAGTGATGCCGGTATTTGGTTAGACTCTTTCTCTCAGTGCTGCTTTTGATACTGTTGACCATAAAATTTTATTACAGAGATTAGAGCATGCCATAGGTATTAAAGGCACTGCGCTGCGGTGGTTTGAATCATATTTATCTAATAGATTACAATTTGTTCATGTAAATGGGGAATCTTCTTCACAGACTAAGGTTAATTATGGAGTTCCACAAGGTTCTGTGCTAGGACCAATTTTATTCACTTTATACATGCTTCCCTTAGGCAGTATTATTAGATGGCATTGCTTAAATTTTCATTGTTACGCAGATGATACCCAGCTTTATCTATCCATGAAGCCAGAGGACACACACCAATTAGCTAAACTGCAGGATTGTCTTACAGACATAAGGACATGGATGACCTCTAATTTCCTGCTTTTAAACTCAGATAAAACTGAAGTTATTGTACTTGGCCCCACAAATCTTAGAAACATGGTGTCTAACCAGATCCTTACTCTGGATGGCATTACCCTGACCTCTAGTAATACTGTGAGAAATCTTGGAGTCATTTTTGATCAGGATATGTCATTCAAAGCGCATATTAAACAAATATGTAAGACTGCTTTTTTGCATTTACGCAATATCTCTAAAATTAGAAAGGTCTTGTCTCAGAGTGATGCTGAAAAACTAATTCATGCATTTATTTCCTCTAGGCTGGACTATTGTAATTCATTATTATCAGGTTGTCCTAAAAGTTCCCTGAAAAGCCTTCAGTTAATTCAAAATGCTGCAGCTAGAGTACTGACGGGGACTAGAAGGAGAGAGCATATCTCACCCATATTGGCCTCTCTTCATTGGCTTCCTGTTAATTCTAGAATAGAATTTAAAATTCTTCTTCTTACTTATAAGGTTTTGAATAATCAGGTCCCATCTTATCTTAGGGACCTCATAGTACCATATCACCCCAATAGAGCGCTTCGCTCTCAGACTGCAGGCTTACTTGTAGTTCCTAGGGTTTGTAAGAGTAGAATGGGAGGCAGAGCCTTCAGCTTTCAGGCTCCTCTCCTGTGGAACCAGCTCCCAGTTCAGATCAGGGAGACAGACACCCTCTCTACTTTTAAGATTAGGCTTAAAACTTTCCTTTTTGCTAAAGCTTATAGTTAGGGCTGGATCAGGTGACCCTGAACCATCCCTTAGTTATGCTGCTATAGGCTTAGACTGCAGGAGGGTTCCCATGATGCACTGAGTGTTTCTTTCTCTTTTTGCTCTGTATGCACCACTCTGAATTTAATCATTAGTGATTGATCTCTGCTTCCCTCCACAGCATGTCTTTTTCCTGGTTCTCTCCCTCAGCCCCAACCCGTCCCAGCAGAAGACTGCCCCTCCCTGAGCCTGGTTCTGCTGGAGGTTTCTTCCTGTTAAAAGGGAGTTTTCCTTCCCACTGTCGCCAAGTGCTTGCTCACAGGGGGTCGTTTTGACCATTGGGGTTTTTACGTAATTATTGTATGGCCTTGCCTTACAATATAAAGCGCCTTGGGGCAACTGTTTTGGCGCTATATAAATAAAATTGATTGAAAATTGATTGATAATTACTATTGAATATATTTATATTTTTAATTATACATAAACACTGGAAATTTTAGGCTCGCTAAATTATTCAGATTAATTGATCAAAACCTTTAACCATATTTTGTGATGTTCGATATTGTTGATTCCCAGCAGAATACTGGAGTTTATAATACCTGTGAATGAAGCGCTGGCTGCAGAGCAAAAGACCGGAAATGAAGAACCCCTAGTCCTCTCGCGCATGTCCAGCACAACCTCAGCCCCTAAGATCAGGAGTTGTCTTTGTCTGCGTAACATTTTGTCAAGAAGACCGCAATGCATTGTAAAAGCAAAACATTATTTTCACTGATTGAAACATAACTATTTTGCCTTCAAACATTAACTTAAGGTATGATTTAAAACAAGAAACTGGTGACTATGTGTAAGAATATCTTAATTCAGTGTTTTAATCATTTGTTCAGACTGTTAATGAATACAGGCCCGGATCCAGACTGGTTTGGACCGATGCAGTTGCATCGGTCAATTTTTTTTACGCATCGTTCATCATTGGTAAAAAATAAATAAAAAACTTGAATAATCCCGAATAGTGCCGAACATGTCCCTGCAGTGAACACAGCTTTGGTTTTCATGTCAACCTATAGTCCGTAAATTATACAAATTGTTCCCAGTTTTCCCAGTCATACGGACGTACAAATAAAGTCAGATATTCAGGGTTTGGTCTGTAATCAACCGTTTCTGCAGCACAACTCCACTTTGAAGCGTGAACCATTGAAGCAATGCTTCGATTCAATGGCTCATGGCTCTTTGATTTGCTGCTCTTCAGAAGCGGTAAGTCGGCTTCTTAACTCCTCTCAAAGCCATTAAAATACCGTGAGTCACTTTTGTGTGTATTAAAGTCACTAACTGGGACTCTTGTCTTGTTGCAGTCAAGAAACGAAAATAGTCCTCCGTTCTGTTGACACAGCTCCAAACGCTACGTGGCCGAGACAGAGTCCGCTCGGAATGAATAACTTCAAAAGGAATTGCCGCTTTAAATAAAATGACACCTCTTACAAACATTGTAATACAGACAAGAAATTACAATTGACTAAAACGTTTTTTTCCTCCCAAAATGAAACGTGCTGTACATCCTGACGTGCAGCACAGCAGCTGCAAGAGAATGAGCTCAGATATATGGAAAGACATTTATGCCAATAATGTCTGAAAGGAAATGCTTTTGACAAAAACTACAGATTTTGTTTATTCCTATTTATGTCCAGAGATCAAGGATCCACCATGTAGAGTTTATTATGTCCAGAGTTTAAAGATCCAGTGACCAATTTCATATTTATTTACTTTAAGACTCAATAAAATGTTGTTCAATTTCAATTTAATCAGCTCACAAAGTGCCAAATCACAACAAAATCTAAATATATGAAAACAAATACATCACAATTGTACACATATCGCAATTGTGACGTATTTGTTTTAGTATATTTAGTCATGGACATGATGAATATTGTTACCTGCTGGACTATTTTTAATGTTGAGTGGTATCATTGGAAAATGTCTTCTTTGAACTGTCTGTATCTCAATATATTATTATTAAGAATATATGCAATCATATTTTTATTGATTTTATCAACTGAAAAAAAAAATCATATATAGATTCAGGTATAAATGAAAGAATTTGGCAATAAATTTGATCCTGTTTACAGTCAATTTTTGTTATAGTGTTGTTTTTCATATTTATACAAATAAGAAGTGTTCACTATTGTCCATGAAGTATAATAAATATATTAAAAGAAGTGTGACAGTGTATGTTGCACACAAATAAAAGAATGAAGATTATTGAATAAAACGTGTACGATTTTTATTTTATCATTGGGCAAAAATGCATCTGTCAGATTTTCACTCTGGATCCAGCCCTGGAATATATTTGTTTTTTTATTAATGAACATGTGTAATCTGTAGAAGCTTAGTCTACGAAATAAACCTTTTTGATCAATTGAATATTTGTTTGTTTGTATGCGTTTTTGCACGTGGCTTGCATTGACATGTTTGTGGAGACGTTTGCAAAGAGTCATTTATTATAATATGTATATGTCACATACATGACCATATCATTTAGGTCCTTCAGACTTTTTTTGAGTAAATGATTCGGTGGAGCTTGAGCATGACTAAAATCTTTCTGGGCCCCTCCCCCCCAGAACCCCCACCTTTTATTTTATTTATTTATTTGCCATTCAACATCTGGGGGAGCTCTGCCCCCCAGACCCCCCGCCTTTTATATATATATATATATATATATATATATATATATATATATACTTTTTTTTTTGCCTTTCAGCTTCTGCCCTCCCAGAACCCCCCCTTTATTTTTTTGTTTTCCTTTCAGCTTCTAGACCCCCACCTTTTTAAGCATTTTCTTTTTTTTGCCTACAATATGACAAAATAATCATATTGTAATACTGTCATATCAATCAATCAATCAATCAATTTTTTTTTATATAGCGCCAAATCACAACAAACAGTTGCCCCAAGGCGCTTTATATTGTAAGGCAAGGCCATACAATAATTATGTAAAACCCCAACGGTCAAAACGACCCCCTGTGAGCAAGCACTTGGCTACAGTGGGAAGGAAAAACTCCCTTTTAACAGGAAGAAACCTCCAGCAGAACCAGGCTCAGGGAGGGGCAGTCTTCTGCTGAGACTGGTTGGGGCTGAGGGAGAGATCATATCAATATGATATACGATATGACTATGATTTCACACAAAGTGCAGCAACAGTGAAAATTAAACATTCTTAAACAAAACAGTAATAATACCATTTTTCACTCATCATAAGCTTAGGATACAGTTCCCTCCAAAAGTATTGGAACACTTGGTATTTCACACATATTATATTAGAAAGATTAAAAAAAGAAAATAAGATTATAAAATCAAACCTTCACTGTGCCTTGTGATAGTCACTACAATGATGTCTCAAAGATGGCGGCTGCATTTCTTGCGTCTCAGCAACCAATGCGGTCTACTCTTCTTTATAATGTCTATGTTCTTCCAAGATGGCGGTCTTATTGTGAGTCCTTTTGCAGTGCTGTCAGGGCAGCTGCTGAAAAATCTGTTCCAAAGAGGAAGCAGAGGAAAAAAAAGAAAATCATACCTTGGTGGAATAAAGCCTGTGCTGATGCTGTCACAGCACGCAATAACGCATATAGAAAACTTAGGAAGTACCCAACTGACCCTAATGTCATTGAGTTTCAAAGGTATAGAGCTAAGGCAAGAAGGGTCATTAAGCAGGCAAAGAAAGAGAGTTGGCAGAAGTACTGTGGTACCTTGGGATCCCAAACTTCAATTAAACAAGTGTGGGGCATGATCCATCGTATGGCCGGCATCAATAGAGGGGTATCTATCCCTGTTTTGAAAGAGGGAGCTGCAGTGGCCGTAGGGAACAATGAAAAGGCTGAGCTCCTAGGGAAGACTTTCCAAAGTGTGCACAGCAAAGATAATATCAGCGGTGAAGCTATGAGTATTAGGAATACTCGGCTGGCACAAGAAAGCTTTAAGTTAAATTATAGTGAAGATAACAGTGATCCTACTAACCTTTTCTTCTCTATGAAGGAGCTCACAAGGGCTAAAAGGAAAGGAAACCACACAGCACCTGGAAAGGATGGACTGGGGTATGAACTCTTTCAGCATTTGAATGATGACATGTTAGATGAGATGTTGTGTCTAATCAACACTGTGTGGGGGGACAGATGGCTTCCTCGGGACTGGAGGCATGCTGTGATTGTGCCCATCTTAAAGCCAGGTAAAGAGGCGAGTAATCCTCTGTCATACAGGCCTATTGCTTTAACTCCTGTTTTGTGTAAGATCATGGAGAGGATGGTAACGGATAGACTAGTTTATAAACTGGAAAAGGGAGGGTATTTTACTCCCGCCCAAAATGGCTTTAGGCAGGGCAAGGCCACTATGGACTCAGTGGTAGTCCTGGACAGTGAAATAAAAAAGGCATTAGCTAACCGGGAATCTGTTTTAGCTGTGTTTTTAGATATCGAAAAAGCATACGATATGCTCTGGAAAGAGGGACTTCTCTTTAAACTATTCGATGCAGGGGTTACTGGCAGAATGTTTAATTGGATCAAAAACTTCTTGAGTGAGCGCAGTATAGAGGTCTGTGTTGGGGGGTGTTTCTCCTCATCATTTAATGTGGACAATGGGACGCCACAGGGCAGTGTCATTAGCCCAGTTCTGTTCAATATCATGATCAATGATATGCTTGAAGCGGTGGGAGAGAGCTTTGGAAAGTCTCTGTTTGCAGACGATGGTGCTCTTTGGAAAAGAGGTAGAAATGTTAAATTCCTCTTCTGTCAGATACAGTCTGCATTGGATAAAGTACAATGCTGGGCAGTCAAGTGGGGCTTTAGACTGTCTGTGTCCAAGTCTAAATTTGTCATCTTTGGCAATCACAGCTTAAAAACTGTATGGTGAACTTATTGAGAGAGTGCAAGTGTTCAAATTTCTTGGTATATGGCTGGATGAAAAATTGACATATGGAGAGCATGTACAGAAAATAGTGGGTAAGTGTTGCAAGATTATAAATATTTTGAGATGTCTCACAGGCTCATCCTGGGATGCAGATAGGGAAATGCAGTTAATGATTTATCGGGCGATGATCCGTTCTATCTTTGACTACGGGTGTGTGGTGTATGGTTCTGCTGCTCAGTCAGTACTGGCAAAGTTAGATGTTGTCCAGGCTAGAGCCTTGAGACTTTGCACTGGGGCCATGAGGACAACACCAATTCCGGCTCTGTTAGTGGAGGCGGGAGAGATTCCTCTGAGCCTGCGTAGGAAAAAGTTGGCCTTTAATTATATTGTTAAATTAAAGGGGTCTGGTAGTTCACTCATCTCAACTACTGTGCTAAATGATTGTTGGGAATTTAGTCAGGGTGTGAGTAAGACTGTAAAGAAACCCTATTTGCATTGCGTAAAGAATCATATCCAGGAACTTCCCTTTTATAACAAGGGAATTGTGCCCCCTGTGCTCTGGCCCCAGATTCCTCCTTGGCTTTGGCGTGAGCCAAATATTGATCTGACAATAAGTCATTTGTTAAAGAATGGGTCCAAGGAAAGCTTGGCATCTCATGTGAGTCTCCATCTTGGAAATAATTGGAATGGTGTAATTAGAATATTCACAGATGATTCTAAGGACCCAAATAGTAACAAGGTTGGTTTTGGGTTTTATATGTTGTGTGGGCCGCCAGAAGAGGAGGTACTGCTGGCCCACCACCAGAGGGCGCCCTGCCTGAAGTGCGGGCTTCAGGCACGAGAGGGCGCTGCCGCCACGGACACAGCCGGGGGTGACAGCTGTCACTCATTATCTCTTGACAGCTGTCACCCATCTACACTTCATCATCCCACTCCATAAAGACCGGACGTCATCTCCACCTCGTTGCCGAGATATCGTCTACCTTAGGAGGTAACCTTCTCAGCCTGCATATCCAGATAAGTGGTTACTCAGCCACTGCATGAGTGTGTGTTAGAGGTGGAGGTGGAATTCCCACCGTTGTTGTTACTGGGTGTTCACACACCCACATCTGATTGTCTCTGCTCCTCGCCAGCAGTACCAGATCCGACACGCGGAGACAGTGGCCACCTGGGGTGTTCGGGATTTGGCGGCTCCAGTATTCTCCAGGTTCGGTGGCGGAGGAAATCGTGTGGTTCCGGTTCTTCTCAGGACAGACGTCCTCTATCCTCGAGCCTGCCCACACGTCACCTTTTCTAATTGACTATTGTACATATTCTGTAATCTGCTGTGTTTGGTTGTGCTTTTCACAACAGTAAAGTGTTCATATTTGACTCTTCCATTGTCCGTTCATTTACGCCCCCTGTTGTGGGTCCGTGTCACTACACTTTCACAACATTATGTACCCCATCTTGACCTTCAACAGAGTCACCGCCTTCCGGACGGCCTGTCTATCTTCTCAGCTGAATGAACTGCAATTTTGTGGGCGTTGTGGTGGCTTGAGGAAAGTGGAGTCAAGAGTGCAGTGATTTGCACTGACTCTTTGTCATCTATGATGGCCCTGGAAGGAGGTGAGGGTTGTAAAACTCGACCAGACATTATTGGTGAAATTTTGATTACAATATACAGGTTAGAGGTGGTGGGTTTTGACGTGGCTTTTCTGTGGGTGCCGGCTCATGTTGGAGTTGAAGGCAATGAAATTGCAGATGGCCTCGCTAAGGCAAGCTTAAAAGAAGTGAGTGTTCATTTTAAAGTGCCTTTTGGGAGAACTGAGTGTCGCTCTCTTGTTATGGATGCCATAGGAAAGCAGTGGCAGCAAATGTGGGATGCTGAAATTAGGGGAAGGAAGTCATATGGTATTGTTCCTTCAGTTAATGGCACCATTATAAGATCTGGCCTCTCTCGGCAGGATGATGTCAAGCTGACACGTCTCCGGCTGGGCCATTGTGGGTTGGCTAGTGGATTGTTTCTCATTGGAAAACACAAAGATGGCCTTTGTGAATTTTGTGATGTCCCTGAAACCGTGACTCATTTTATTTTGCATTGTCCTGCTTATGGAGAGCAAAGAAAAGATATGTTCTGTGTGCTTACATCATTGGGAATTAACACCTTTTCCCTAAGGACCATTCTAGGTCAAGGAGTTTCCCCTAAAGAGAGGGCAATGGCAGTGATAAACTTTCTGAGGAGCACAGGGTGCTATAATAAAGTGTAGGGCAGATAATTCATTGTGTTTTCTAGGTGCACATTCTGACAAGTGGGGGGCAGCAATGCACTAGCCGTGCCTAGTCTGCCGGAAATAAAAAGAAGAAGAAGAAGAAGATGGCGGTCGCATTTCTTGCGACTCGGCAACCAACGCGGCGTCTACTCCCTTTTGTAATGTCTATGTTCGTCTGCCGTCGGTTTGTGGCTTTTTAACGACAGTCCGGTTGGCGAATTTGCGAAACGTAGTATGGTAGGGGAAGGTTCCGCCCTTTTCGCCTCTGATTGACTAGAAGGTGAACAGCAGAAGAACCTACACCTATCATTGTACGTTTAGCAAATTCGCCCGCCGGTTTGTGGCCTTTTCTCCACAAGGGCTGAATTTTTGTGCCATTTCCGGTTTGTGCCTCCGTCTACCATACAGCGAGCTTCGTGCCGCTCCGCTCGTTAGCATCTGGTTAAGGACAGCAGAGGAAAATTAGTCACTGGGATAACTCTGGCTCTTTTATAGTTATTGTTGCTTTATCTGTTGATTAATGAGTGCCATCCCTATCAAATTATTAAAATAAATAATCACGTGTCTGTAATCAGAAGATTCTTTGCATCTATCAGGAGTGATATATCTTAGACGATCTTTGGCTGCGTTACTTCTTTAAACCCCGCCTCCTGTTGGTGACGAAGGGTCACGGTATTGGTCAGTAGCCGCGTGGTATCGAAGTACTTCCTGTGTGAAATCTACTGTGCGGAGTTCTGTGTTTTTGGTGAGCCGAGAAGAGGTTGTTGTGTGTACCGAGTTGTGTTCTGTGCCCGTATGTGGGTCAGAACTTTGTCTGCTGGAGTGTTCTGGAGAAGCGGAATCTCCTGGAGGAGCTTGTTCACCATGCGGCTGCAGTCCACCGAGTTCCAGTCCGTGTTCACCGACGGACTAAAAGCGCTGGCAGGTCAGAAACATTCTCACTCTGTAATCCATTTGTTTCCCTCTTCGCCTTTTGCACGTCATTTACAACTAAAAGGCGCGCGTAAGAGCCCGAGGCAGGTGAATTCAGTAAAATTTTCGGTCTGTTCCTGGCACTCTGCGGAACACTTCGCCACAGCGACATCTAGTGATTTGCAGCCAGTCTGCCCTGCGTCACCCTGATCCCATCAGGTCTCAGAAGTTACTGTGGGGCCCGGCTAGTACTTGGATGGGAGACCTCTTGGGAACGGCACATGACTCCCTGCCCCCCCCGGTACTTGTTCCTGGTTCCGGTGATCAATCAATCAATTTTTTTTATATAGCGCCAAATCACAACAAACAGTTGCCCCAAGGCGCCTTATATTGTAAGGCAAGGCCATACAATAATTATGTAAAACCCCAACGGTCAAAACGACCCCCTGTGAGCAAGCACTTGGCTACAGTGGGAAGGAAAAACTCCCTTTTAACAGGAAGAAACCTCCAGCAGAACCAGGCTCAGGGAGGGGCAGTCTTCTGCTGGGACTGGTTGGGGCTGAGGGAGAGAACCAGGAAAAAGACATGCTGTGGAGGGGAGCAGAGATCAGTCACTAATGATTAAATGCAGAGTGATGCATACAGAGCAAAAGAGAAAGAAACAGTGCATCGTGGGAACCCCCCAGCAGTCTACGTCTATAGCAGCATAACTAAGGGATGGTTCAGGGTCACTTGATCCAGCCCTAACTATAAGCTTTAGCAAAAAGGAAAGTTTTAAGCCTAATCTTAAAAGTAGAGAGGGTGTCTGTCTCCCTGATCTGAATTGGGAGCTGGTTCCACAGGAGAGGAGCCTGAAAGCTGAAGGCTCTGCCTCCCATTCTACTCTTACAAACCCTAGGAACTACAAGTAAGCCTGCAGTCTGAGAGCGAAGCGCTCTATTGGGGTGATATGGTACTACGAGGTCCCTAAGATAAGATGGGACCTGATTATTCAAAGCCTTATAAGTAAGAAGAAGAATTTTAAATTCTATTCTAGAATTAACAGGAAGCCAATGAAGAGAGGCCAATATGGGTGAGATATGCTCTCTCCTTCTAGTCCCCGTCAGTACTCTAGCTGCAGCATTTTGAATTAACTGAAGGCTTTTCAGGGAACTTTTAGGACAACCTGATAATAATGAATTACAAGAGGAAATAAATGCATGAATTAGTTTTTCAGCATCACTCTGAGACAAGACCTTTCTAATTTTAGAGATATTGCGTAAATGCAAAAAAGCAGTCTTACATATTTGTTTAATATGCGCTTTGAATGACATATCCTGATCAAAAATGACTCCAAGATTTCTCACAGTATTACTAGAGGTCAGGGTAATGCCATCCAGAGTAAGGATCTGGTTAGACACCATGTTTCTAAGATTTGTGGGGCCAAGTACAATAACTTCAGTTTTATCTGAGTTTAAAAGCAGGAAATTAGGTCATTCATGTCCTTATGTCTGTAAGACAATCCTGCAGTTTAGCTAATTGATGTGTGTCCTCTGGCTTCATGGATGGATAAAGCTGGGTATCATCTGCGTAACAATGAAAATTTAAGCAATGCCGTCTAATAATACTGCCTAAGGGAAGCATGTATAAAGTGAATAAAATTGGTCCTAGCACAGAACCTTGTGGAACTCCATAATTAATTTTAGTCTGTGAAGAAGATTCCCCATTTACATGAACAAATTGTAATCTATTAGATAAATATGATTCAAACCACCGCAGCGCAGTGCCTTTAATACCTATGGCATGCTCTAATCTCTGTAATAAAATTTTATGGTCAACAGTATCAAAAGCAGCACTGAGGTCTAACAGAACAAGCACAGAGATGAGTCCACTGTCTGAGGCCATAAGATGATCATTTGTAACCTTCACTAATGCTGTTTCTGTACTATGATGAATTCTAAAACCTGACTGAAACTCTTCAAATAGACCATTCCTCTGCAGATGATCAGTTAGCTGTTTTACAACTACCCTTTCAAGAATTTTTGATTAATTAATAAGCTGGAATGGAAGATTGCTGCTAATCCTCCGCCTCGGCCCGTGCTACGAGCGTTCTGGCAGTTAGTGTGACTCGGGGGTGTTGACTCATTTAAACTAACATATTCATCCTGCTGTAACCAGGTTTCTGTAAGGCAGAATAAATCAATATGTTGATCACTTATTATATCATTTACTAACAGGGACTTAGAAGAGAGAGACCTAATGTTTAATAGACCACATTTAACTGTTTTAGTCTGTGGTGCAGTTGAAGGTGCTATATTATTTTTTCTTTTTGAATTTTTATGCTTAAATAGATTTTTGCTGGTTATTGGTGGTCTGGGAGCAGGCACCGTCTCTACGGGGATGGGGTAATGAGGGGATGGCAGGGGGAGAGAAGCTGCAGAGAGGTGTGTAAGACTACAACTCTGCTTCCTTGTCCCAACCCTGGATAGTCACGGTTTGGAGGATTTAAGAAAATTGGCCAGATTTCTAGAAATGAGAGCTGCTCCATCCAAAGTGGGAAGTATGTCGTCTCTCCTAACAAGACCAGGTTTTCCCCAGAAGCTTTGCCAATTATCTATGAAGCCCACCTCATTTTTTGGACACCACTCAGACAGCCAGCAATTCAGGGAGAACATGCGGCTAAACATGTCACTCCCGGTCCGATTGGGGAGGGGCCCAGAGAAAACTACAGAGTCCGACATTGTTTTTGCAAAGTTACACACCGATTCAATGTTAATTTTAGTGACCTCCGATTGGCGTAACCAGGTGTCATTACTGCTGACGTGAATTACAATCTTACCAAATTTATGCTTAGCCTTAGCCAGCAGTTTCAAATTTCCTTCAGTGTCGCCTGCTCTGGCCCCCGGAAGACAATTGACTATGGTTGCTGGTGTCGCTAACTTCACATTTCTCAAAACAGAGTCGCCAATAACCAGAGTTTGATCCTCGGCGGGTGTGTCGTCGAGTGGGGAAAAATGGTTACAAATGTGAACGGGTTGGCGGTGTACACGGGGCTTCTGTTTAGAGCTACGTTTCCTCCTCACAGTCACCCAGTCGGCCTGCTTTCCCGGCTGCTCGGGATCTGCCAGAGGGAAACTAACGGCGGCTAAGCTACCTTGGTCCGCACCGACTACAGGGGCCTGGCTAGCTGTAGAATTTTCCACGGTGCGGAGCCGAGTCTCCAATTCGCCCAGCCTGGCCTCCAAAGCTACGAATAAGCTACACTTATTACAAGTACCATTACTGCTAAAGGAGGCAGAGGAATAACTAAACATTTCACACCCAGAGCAGAAAAGTGCGGGAGAGACAGGAGAAGCCGCCATGCTAAACCGGCTAAGAGCTAGTAGCTGCGCTAAGCTAGCGGATTCCTAAAAACACACAAAGTGAATAATGTGTAAATAATTTAGAGGTGATTCAGCAGAGGGAGTGCTTTAGTTAAGGCACGTGAAGATTACACTGTGAAACAAATCGTTATCTAGGTAACTAGATCAATCTAACTGCGCAGATTAAACAGCTAACAGATACAGAAAAACACAGCTGTGCTCCGGAACAGGAAGTGATACAATACCGCAGTGAGAGCCAACCACTGCGGTAGTAAAAAGTAACTGGCAACACTTTGAGGAGCATTTTGCACAAAAAGTAGTACTTCAGGTCCTATCTATAATCGTAAAGGTTAAATGTACCCAAAAACCTTTAAAAAGTTAAGCTTAGAGAATTAATGTAATCATATGTGTGGTCACTGTGTTCTCTCGATCTACAACTAGACAGTTTGAAAGTTTTGAACAAGGTGATAAACAAAGACAATGCTGGAGGCAGATATTTAGATTTATTTTTACATTATTAAATCAAAATAAAAGCTTAAAACAGACGCGTGCGTGCGCTGATCCAAAATGCTGGAAGAGCATCAAGTTATGTGGACATCACTGAAGTAGTTCCTCAGACTCATCTCAGAGCCTCCTGAGAGACAGACACCGAGACATTAGCATGCAAAAAGAGGCTCAGCATTAATATATCCGATAAACTCTCCATCTTTCACTTTCATGGGCATCATAATTTTCATTTGTAATAGTTCATGCCAGTATACCCCCGTTTTAAGTGAGCCCCACCTACCACCAGAACTGTCTTCCTTCTTTCTTTCATTCTGTGTCCAGCCATCTGACAAATTCGTCCACTTCACTGGAAACAATTGACAGACAAGAAAATCTCAGTTGGCTTGAGAAAAATATTGGTACAACTTAAGAGTTCATTCAGTAACACTATTACTTCCAGGTAATAAGAACTTCTATTAGTAAACATGTTAAAAGATTATAGTGCATTGTTTAATCTAAAAAAACACAAACTTTACCCTTACCTTTGATGGTAAAGTGGATCACGGAAGTACATATATTTATTGATTGAAAAGTTGCACAAAACATACAGTTCATTTACATAACTGAACAAAAATTTGCCAGGGGGTAACAATAATAAAAATAAATAAATAAAATGACAAATTAAGTACAGTTCATACAGTGTGTCCATGCTGATAATGTTTTTACAGCCTTTGTATTTGTACGGGGTTCAATACTGTTCATATAAATTTCCAATTTCTTATAAAAGATAAAGAATTTTTTTTTTTTTTTTGAATTTACATTTAATGTGTATGTAAAACTTTGCCATAATAATGAGTAGATTAATAATATAAACTTCATTTTCTATTGTATTTTGCAGAAGTGGGTTGTTATGAAATGGGTAATGTCTTTCTAAAAGCTCTTGGTAAATGAGCAATGCCAAAAAAGATGTGGTACAGTTTCTGGGAGAGAGGAACAAAATGAACAATATCTATCTATATCTTTTTGAAATCTGCTCAACAAATGTTTTGCAGGGTAGAATTTCTTTAGTTTTGTTTGTTATGAAATATTTGAGGTAATGCCCATTTTTTTTTTTAATGTACCCGACCCTTTCAAACCCAGAAGCAACTGATTTTCTAGTTGCCAGGTAGGATGTGAAAATCTTCTGACTGCTTCCAGCAGTTTTCTCTTGGATGTTGTGTATCTCTTGCGCTGCCCACTACAGTGTGGGATGTTGCATGCTGCACATGGCTTCAGAGACTTGTGGGGTTTGATTGGTTTAGATGCTAGTACAGGAGGCGTTGTTTGAGGTATGCAGGATGCCACTTGAAGCGAAGCACCATGGATGGAGCCTGCGGCTGTGTCAGCAGCACCAGGTGTACAGGTGCTGCTGATGCTCTAGGTGGGTCGTAAGTGGCCGCAGCAGACTCGCGCTGAAGGGGCTAATTGTTGTACAAAAGCTTCAGATATCTGTCACTGAGATAGATGATGACTGGAGTGCAGTTTGAAGCAGAAACGAGGTGATAATCAGTGACGCATGCACAGTGAAGGCAGGGCGGACTGATTTTTAGGGGGGGATCGTTTGGTAGGTGACACAGGTTCACCTGGTCTGGCTCTTTCACATCCAACCTCTGCTTCCCAGCACTCCTGGAACCAGAAATTCACAGTTAAAAAGTATTCTTTTATGTTAATTTTGTAGCACCAAGGGACACATGCAATTTTGTCTGATCTCGGAAGATGATGAGGCAAAAGGGACTGGGGGGGGGGGTAGTAGTAAAAAAGGGGGAAAGGGGGAAGAGAGAAAACAAGACGAAGAGAAAAAAATAGATAATTCAGCTTAAAAAAGCAGTCTCAGGCTGCTAACCGTGGATGGAAGACGGATGATAAACCATAGTGTACTCCAAAATCAAGTTTAGGGTTGCATACCGAGAACCGGTTCTTTTCAGGTATCGTTAATAATTGATTTGATCCACCGACATCAATAGTCTTTTTGTTTAACGATTCCCTTATCGGTCCTTCAGAGCAGCTGTTGTTTTTGAGGGTGTTTGTCGGAAAAATGTTCAATCCTCTACGTTGATTACAGACCCTGCAGGGGCTCTGTAATCAACTGTTTCTGCAGTGCGACTCCACTTTGAAGCGTGAATCAATAAAGCAGTGCTTCGATCCACTGGCTAGTTGGTTCTTTGATTCGCTGCTCTTCAGAAGCAGCAAGTCCGCTTCTTAACCCCTCTCAAAGCCATTAAAATATCGTGAGTCACTTTTGTGTGAATTAAAGTCACTAACTGGGACTCTTGTCTTGTTGCAGTCAGGAAACGAGAATCGTCCTCCGTTCCATTGACACAGCTCCAAACACTGTGCGGCTCTCTGCCGAGACAGAGTCCGGTCAGAATCAGTAACTTCAAAACTAATTGCTGCTTTAAATAAAATGACACCTCTTTCCAAATGCTGTAATACAGACAGTAAACTGCAATAGACTACAATGTTTTTGTTTTCCTCCCAAAATGAGACGTCCTGCATTCTTTATGAATTACATCCTGACGTGCAGCACAGCTGTAAGAGCTCAGCTCAGACGTATAGACATTCATGCCAATAATGTCTGAAAGGAAATGCTTTTGACAAAAACTACAGATTTTGTTTATTTCTATTTATGTCCAGAGATCAAGGAGCCACCATGTAGAGTTTATTATGTCCAGAGTTTAAGGATCCAGTGACCAGTTTCATATTTATTTACTTTAAGTCTCAATAAAATGTTGTTGACTTAGAAAACCTGTAAAGCCTACTTTTAGTACACAGAAAATTCACAAGAGGTATCGATAAGGGAATCATTATGGAACCAGATCGATAAACGGAATCGATAATGGTATCTAACAATTAAAATCTTACCAATAACCATCCCTAATCATGTTTTCATAAAATTAAAGATGAGTTTGCATCGCCTTGATGCAAATTCTACCAAAGGTACTGTTACTCCAGGATGATACAGGACCAGACAGTTGCCAAGATTGTTTGTGGAATGTCACAAATTAAAATATAGACATCTGATTCTACTGGGTCTGTCCATATAAAAGATTTTAGTAATTTGTCTACCACTTTTTCACTGTTGTTACATAAATATGGAAAGTTAAAAGAGATTACAGGTGAGCTAGTAGAATTCTTCCATGTTAATTTTGCCATGCACTATACACTGGCACATGCTGTCTTTCCATTGTTTGTGTATCAAGAAATTCAGTACAACAGCATTTTGTTTCATGCTAGGCTGGTTGTTATCAGTTGGAAGGTCAGATTTTGTGTGTTTGGCATTTCAGATGTGTTTGCAAAGCACCAATATGAGGTGAGGATAGCAGGGGGTGCTGTGCGGGACCTGCTGTCTGGAAAGCGACCAGAGGATGTGGACTTTGCGACCACAGCTACACCAGAGGAGATGAAGGACATGTTCCAAAGTGCTGGAATCCGGATGATCAACAATAAGGGAGAGAAGCACGGCACCATTACAGCAAGAGTAAGTGACTGTACAATAATAATGATCACACAGTCTCACCAAGCCTGAGGTGCCATTGTTTCAAACTGCAAATATGAGGTCTATTAGAAAAGTATCCGACCTTATTTTTTTCAAAAACCATATGGATTTGAATCATGTGTGATTGCGTCAGACAAGCTTGAACCCTCGTGCGCATGCGTGAGTTTTTCCACGCCTGTCGGTTGCGTCATTCGCCTGTGAGCAGGCTTTGAGTGAGGAGTGGTCCACCCCCTCGGTGGATTTTCATTGTCAGGAAATGGTGGAATGATTTGGGCTTTTTTTCCATCAGAATTTTTTCAGAAACTGTTAGAGACTGGCACCTGGAAACCATTCTAAAAATTTATCTGGCTTTCGGTGAAAATTTTACAGGCTTCACAGAGAATAAAGACTGTTACTACAGTTTTAAGGACGGCTTTAAGGACGCTCGGCGCGCCGCGCTCCGTGCCGCCATCGAGAGACACAAATCACCGGATCATTTCTAAACGGATGGCTCTGTGGATCTGGACCGTCGTGTGCACTTTCTCTGGTTATCACAAGAGCTGGACATCAACCATTTTCCGGCAGATTTCACTTTTAACAAGAGATTTTGTCATGGAAAGCCGAGCGGAGGCTTCGCGCGTCACGATGGATTCGCTACTGGAGCGAGACAAAACCACCTCCGTTTTGGTCTCACAGGACGGCTTTGAGATGGCGTTCAGACAGCTGTCGGTGGCTTTTCCATCGAGTGATTATCCGAGAAATTGTGGATGTGCCTGGACATGCCAGAACATGTCCCGTGAGGCTTCATCACGGCGTTGCTGTGCACCATGCGGCACCGCCGCGCGCGCTAAGCCTCCGCTCCTCTTTCCATGACAAAAACTCCTGTAACAGTGGAATGTGCCATTCATTTCCAAACTGGACGCTGTGTTTTATCCGGGACGTCATCTGACTAGCACAGGAATTGTGAAAAGACGTGGACATCATCACTTTGTCGGCACATTGAGACAGACGTGCGGAGGAATTCCGCGCGTCGTGGCGGTATTCCATATTTTTTCCCCTCTGCTTGGTCTAAAAAAGTAACCGTTACTGACTGCCACAATTTTTTTTCCTGATTTCTTATAGTGTTTCTTAAAGCCAGAAAGTTGTCATTTGAAATGACTTTAGTTTTGTGTCATGTCTGTGATCTGCTTTTTTTCTACAAAATTAAACAACTGAATGAACATCCTCAGAGGCCGGTGATTCCATAATTTTTGCCCGGGGTTGTATATAGAGATAAACTGACTTTCAATGCTGTGATTTATTGCCTTTTATAAAGACAATGACCATGTTTGGGATTTTATTTTTTATTTTTATTTTTTTGTGCATTGGTTTTGGGTTTGAGAATGCAACTCCATGAGTGGTTTATGCAGCTTTAAGAGTTTATAAATATATAATATAGAGATAAACTGTGACTTCTAATACTGCAATTTACTGCTTTTTATAAAGATGATGGCAGTGTTTGAGGCTTTATTTTGTATTTATTTCTCATGCATTCATTTTTGGGATGGGTGTCGATAAGATTTTATCGATACCATTATCGATTCCGCTTATCAATCCAATTCCTTATCGATTCCCTTATCGATACCTCTTGTGAATTTTTTTGTGTACTAAAAGTAGGCTTTACAGGTTTTCTATGTCAGCGGGTCAAAGAGCTTTTTCTTATCATGCACCCGCTCTGTGGAACGGTCTTCCTGCGACCGTGAGGCAGGCAGTGTCCATGGACATTTTTAAGTCAAGACTTAAAGCCTGTTTTTTAGAGGTGCACCGATCGATCGGCCACCGATCATTATCGGCCGATCACGCCTTGATCGGTGATCGGCAAAATGCGCCGATCAAAAGGACCGATCACAACAGTGCAGGCAGTAGCGCAGGGAGCGCTTGGTGTGTTTGTCAGGAAAATGATAATTTCTCTACATTGATTACAGACCCTGCAGCGGGTCCGTGATCAACTTTTCTGCAGCGCGGCTTTGCTCTGAACCTAGAACCAATCGAACCAGTGGTTCGCAGATTGAAGCAATGCTTCGAGCCTTTTGCTTCGTTTATACTTTCTTTCTTTCGCTTAATTTTCCCCTGCTAAAACCCTAAAGAGCATACGTGTGTGAGTATTATTTACTTTTTTGTATGTTAAACCGACCTGTTATGGTCTTCTGAAACAGTTGATAGATGTATTTTATAACTTAAAAACGGGAGCGATGCTAACACGTTAGCATGTCTACGGCATTTTCAGTGTTAAAAGTTAGCATTACGCATTTGCAGCTGTCATCATGTTCGGGTGCATTTGTTTTCAAATTGTAATATTTCTTCTGTTTCTTCTGTTTATATATTAATTTATTATTATTTTGGGCATGATCCAAATATGTACTTGATCGGTATCGGCCTTGATCGGTATCGGCCGATCAAAATTTCGGTGATCGGCCTAAAAAAATCCTGATTGGTGCACCTCTACTATTTTTATTCTCTTTCTTGTAAATAGTTTTTATTTTTTTTCTGTTTTATTCTTTTACTTCTGGTTTTAATTATGTATTTGAATTTTTAAATTTTTATTTTATTTAAATTTTTTTATGTTGAACTGTTCTCTGTGAGGCGCCTTGAGACGGCTTTTGTTGTGATTTGGCACTTTATAAGCCAATTAAATTGAAATTGAACAACATTTTATTGAGTCTTCAAGTAAATAAATATGAAATTGGTCAGTGGATCCTTAAACTCTACATGGTGGATCCTTGATCTCTGGACATAAATAAAAATAAACAAAATCTCTAGTTTTTGTCAAAAGCATTTCCTTTCAGACATTATTGGCATGAATGTCTTTCCATACATCTGAGCTGATTCTCTTGCAGCTGGCTGTGCTGCACGTCAGGATGTAATTCATAAAGAACACAGGACGTCTCATTTTGGGAGGGTAAAAAACGTTTTAGTCGATTGTAGTTTCTTGTCTGTAGTACAGCGTTTGTAAGAGGTGTCATTTTATTTAAAGCGGCAATTCGTTTTGAAGTTATTAATTCCGACCGGACTCTCTCAGCAGAGAGCCACTCAGCGTTTGGAGCTGTGCCAACGGAAGGGAGGACGATTCTCATTTCTTGACTGCCCCAAGACATGAGTCCCAGTTAGTAACTTTAATCCACACAAAAGTGACACAATATTTTAATGGCTTTGAGAGGAGTTAAGAAACGGACTTGCCGTTTCTGAAGAGTAGTGAATCAAAGAACCAATGAGCTAGTGGATCAAAGCATTGATTCATTAGTTCACGCTTCATAGTGGTGTCGCGCTGCAGAATTGGTTGATTACAGAGCCCCTGCAGGGTCTGTAATCAACGTAGAGGAATGAACATTTTCCAGACAAACACCCTCAAAAACAACGGCTGCTCTAAAGGACTGATAAGGGAATTGTTAAGCAAAAAGACTCTTGAGATCGGTGGATTGAATCATTTCTTAACGATACTCGAAAAGAACCGTTTCTCGATACTCAACCCTAGTTCGTTTTGTGTTTGTGAACGCAGCTCCGTTAACGGTTTATAAATATATAATATTGAGATAAACTCACTTCTAATACTGCGATTTACTCCTTTTGTTAAAGATGATGACATTGTTTGGGGTTTTATTTTTTATTTATTTATTTTTCGTGCATTCATTTTGTGTGTTTGAACCAACAGCCCCTGCGGAAATTAAACTTGAAACTGGCTTATCAGTAGGCTGACATATGTGGCCGCGACCGAGTCAGTACTAAAAGTTAGCGGTTTGAGGTAACTTCTGCTCAATTTTTGAGCGGCTTATTCTTTATAAAAGTTAACTTTTCAGTTAGCTTTGCACTGTATATATTATAATAGCCAAGTGGTCTCTGCGTGTGTGTATGGCTTTGACCATGCAAAAACCAGGGAGAGCTGACATTTGCCATTTGGTACTTATGTATTTTGGGTCAAGGATGAGCGCTGTAAAAACAGAAAGTTGATAGGACACACATTTTTGGAGAAATTAGCAATTTTAGCTGAACAGTTGATAATGGACATTGTGCTGCAATGCACCTTGGGAGTTCGGGGTTTTGAGGTTTTAAATGTTATTGTGGTTCATGTTAGTTTAACAGTGTTGTTAGTGTTGTTGATTTATTGTGTTTTTGTAGTTCAGTTGGTTTCGTCAGTTTAGTTAACCATCTGGAGTCGTTTGACGCGAATACATGCCAAAAGTTGCATAACCACATTCAGCGGTCCGCCCATCAAATTCCCCACACTTTAAGTTTCAGTTTGAATGTTTGATGAAGTGCAGATTTCAACCTACATACCACTTTTTAAATTTTGTTGAGACCCAGTAAAAGTTGAATATTGATTACTAATTTTCACCAGGCATTTTGCTGAATTATTATGGTAATGTGTGGAGCGCCGCTCCCTTGATCAGGGCGCGATCGGGTGGATTTTCTCACTTTCCTTCTCTCTGTTTGGAGAATTTACAATGGGAAAAGAAAAAACATTATTTTTCCCATTATCCTTTGGTGGAAAAGCCAATACATTTGGTAGGAAAAGACACAGTCAATCAAAGCCTCTCTGTTCTGACCGCTTTAACCAGTGGTGCGCTTGCGAACAGGTTCCCCCCCTCCCACTCTGGGGCATTTACAGTTGGAAAAGGAAAACCATGATTTCCCCTTTTATCTTTTGGTATGAGAGGCACGTCCAAAGCTGAACGTGCATGAACATCAGACCGTTTTGATACCTCTAGCTGCTGGAGTTCTTCCCCTTTACGATTGGTGGGAACGCATGACGGCAATGTGCACTGACCCCGGCACTCCCCACATGGGTCCGTCGAGATGTCACTCAAATTAAAGAGAGAAAAAATAGCCTCCAAGCACCCAATACTGCCTCCTCATGGAGACAGGAGGACGTGTCAGGTCTGTGACATGTCAAACACAAGTAAGAAAAGTCTTGATTTGGACAGGAATTGTTTTTCCGAGTGGCACAAATATAATTTGTGTGGCATCTTATTGTTTTGTAAATAGCTGTTAAAAAAAAAACGCCTGAAGCATTTGCTGAATTTTTGGTGTAAATAGTTATATATAACTGTTTCCTACATTTGAACATATGTTTTTGAAATTTACAATTTATGTTTGCATTCTAAGTTATAAAAATAGCTTGTTAAACATATTTGTGGTTTTCACAGTGAAAACGGCAAAAACATTTATATTCAGATATAAGGTTTCAGTGCAGATTTCGGTTCACTGTGAAATGTGGCATGTCAGAATGAAAGAAAAACTGTAAAGTCACATACGTGAGGTTATGCTGACAAAAAGATACCAAACAAGGCAAAGCAAACTTTTTTTTTTAAAGCTAAATTATGAAGGTAAAACCAAAAGTAGTCAAAACGGCCAACCATACCCTGGACTCCAGAGGATTTAGTGTTTTGTTACTCATGTTGTCTCATGTTGGTACCATGAGTGAAATGTTTAGTGGTTTTAATGTTTTCCACCAGTGTCGCTATTCGGCTGCTGTCTCATCCATGAAATTTAACACTAATTCATGTAAAATGTTCATTTCTAAGTTGGTGGCATTTTTTTCAATTGGGGCACAGTGAATATTCGTCTGAGCCTGTACATTTTTAGTAGGTTAGTGCTTGAAAAAATACTTGTCAAATTATAAAGCAGGTTAAGCCTCAGAATGCGTAACTGTATTAGATCTGAATTTCATCAATTTTTTTTTTTTTTTGTACTGCAGCATTGAATGTCTGTTTTACTTTGTCATGTCCCAAATCAGGGTGGATTCATTGTTGGGCTCATATTTAAGTATATTTTCCTTAACCGCAATCCAAGGAACAGTTGCCTTAACCGGTACTGTCAGGTTTGCTTAACCCTCTGGGGCCGACGCCATCATATACGATGGCTAAGACCAAGCTTTACTAAATTATAAATAACTTTTTAATGATATTAGATAGAAACGTACTTTTTTTTTTTTTTTGCTGAAAACTTAACTCCGCGGACTTTCGAGCCAGCCATCGGCCATCTTTGTACTCCTCATACAAGCTGTGTGATGCAGTGTGAGTGTCCAAACAGAATTGGTTCACCGTCGCATGATTTTCCAAAATCTAATCGTAGGGCAGATTCACCTCACGTGAAAAGCCAAAGATTGTTTTCAGGAGTGATATGTTACTAGTTGGCCCATTTGAATAGCCCCCTGGGTGCTCCAGTGAGTACATACTGTTGGGCTCCAAATGCGCCCTGCACCATTATGCACAGCGATCAGTGAAAGCAGATGGAGAGCCTCTAATGACAATCTCACTTGCTCAAACAAAGAGTATGAAACTATCAGGATTGCTCCACAAGTTTGCATGTGAATGTTACTGAATAACTCTGTTGCTTTTACCATGAAGACAAAAAAATGCATAGACCATTTTGTATATATTGTTCAAAATGTGCATTTGTGTTTATTGTTTGAACCTTTTTGTTGTACAGTCTTTCACACAAGACCTCAAATTACCTTTATAAAATGTCAAAACAGTTGTTTATTATAGTTTGCTGTGTGTTTTGAATAAATGTGTGGAAAATGATTTTTCGCTTTACTTTGTCCTTCCTTATTTTTATTGTAAACCTTTATTACACTTATAAAACACAACAAAAGCAAATATATTATGAAAGCACAGGTTGTCCTGAAAAAAAGAGACATAAATCTTGATTGTGGGATGCAGGGAGAGCTGTTAATAGCAATAATAAAACATTTATGCCAGGGGAGTGAACTGTCCAAAAAATGCCCTTGGACCCCAGAGAGTTAATCCCCCCCCCCCCCCCCCCCCCCCCCCAATCCAAAAACAAATATCATTATCCTCCCAACAGTCTGAAAAAAATCCATTTTTGTTGGTGTCCTGGAAAATCCACTCCGTTCCCACCTAATGTAGTGGCTCCCCCTGGATGGAAACGTGGAAACCAGCAGATTTAATCCTTGCTGACACATTTATGTAAACCTCTTTTCTTGTGCAAGTAGGCACATGGTGAAGTGGCCTGCATTTTCTGTTGCATTTTCATTTATAACTGAAATCAGGTAAGTATGCTTTTTCATTTACACTCTGTTACTTGTAGCCATTTCCATGGAAACCTAAGAGTGACTTTTTAAAGAAGTAAAAGAGGACCTTAGGGACATCAATGGGAATCGTCAAGTTTTGCCTCACTGCATGGTTGCTATGACCCATATACTTAAAAAACACTCCACTCTGTTACCTCCACTCCGTCACCAGCATATTCCACTCCATTACTAAATTCCTCCACTCTGTTATGAAGGCCATGGTGGACATAATTACTGTGTGTTTCCAACATTATGAATGTCTGAGTATCTTCAACAGAAATGACAGAACCATAAAAGATGTGGTTACATGTGCATATCATTGTACTTTCATTTTTGTCTGAAAAAGTAACGGCATGGAAAGGCCATGTAAATAAAAGATAAGATAAGAAAGCCTTTATTCATCCCTCAATGGGGAAATTTCAGTGTCACATCGCAGCATAGAACAGTAGGAGTAGACAGGAGGGCATGCAATAAAACAAACAAGCATCTCTTAAAAACAAGAACTAAAAAAGTACTGAGTGCCGGGTAAAGCTAAGGCTACCACTGTTCAGTTCAGTGCTGCACTGCCGGGATGATATACACTGTCAGGATGTGAGAGTGATCAGATAAAATGACTGAACGATAAGTTACTCTGATATTTACAATATGGACAGGTTAAAATATAAGTAATATATGTAATATGTAATGTAATGTAATATATGTAAAGTGACTTGAGTGCACCATAAGTTAAATTATTGCACCTAATAAATACAACAGGTAATTAATGACCTGGTGGCTATGGTTACCACAGTACTAGCATTGTTCATTGTACATTCTGACAGCAGCCGGGAGAAACGATCTGCGGAATCTCTTCCTCACACAGCGAGGGTGGATGAGTCTTTCACTGAAACTCCTCTCCAGAGCAGACAGAACGTCCAGCAACTGGCAAAAATTGCCAGTTGTGAAAAGAACAGGAGAAATCCAGCTCTGCTGGTATACTGGTTGTACTCTGCAGGGCCTAACCTCTCTAAATAGTAAATGGACTGCATTTATATAGTGGTTTTCCATCTGCATCAGATGCCCCAAAGCGCTTTACAATTATGCCTCACATTCACACAAACACACACACACACTGATGTCAGGGAGCTGCCATGCAAGGCGCTCACTACAGACAGGGAGCCCAAGGGTCCTTAGTGGTTTTCCAGTCAGGCTGGGATTTGAACCGAGGATCCTCTGGTCCCAAGCCCAGTGTTTAACCACTAGACCATCATCTCCCCTGTCTACCAGAGTTTATTCAGGTAGATCATTCTGCAACTTTTTTAATCAGTCATTTGTGATGTCCTAGTGAAATAAAAAAAACAACAAAAAAAAAACACCCATATCAGTACATTTCATTTTTAGGTTCATGTTTTGAAAGAAAAAGTTAAATTAACCGAGTTCGTCTATGGTCCCAATGTTTCTGACTGAATGATCCATTCACTGTCTCGCTGTTTCGTCTTTTTGCCTCAGACACGGACACAGAGTGGAACTGGAGTGACAGTCTGGAAATGATGAAATGTTAGTGACTTACAGAAACAAATAAGCGCGTGTCTGTAATCGTACTGTGCAGAGTCAAGCTGTGTATTCTGCGTGCGTTCTGTGAACCGAACCATCGTGTGTGTACCATACGGTTCAGTACAAATACATGTACACACTCCTACATAATGCACACCGTAAATTTCACTGCACATCACCTCAAATACACCATACCCACAGTGAAGTTTGGAGGTGGGATCGTCATGGTGTGGGGCTGCTGTGCAGCATGCGGCACTGGCAAACGTTACATAATTTAAGGAAGAATGAATGGAAAACTGTACAGACACATTCTTGATTAAAAAAAAAAAAAAAATAAAAAAAATCTACCAGGATGTTGAAAATGAAATGAGGGTAGACACTTCAGCAAGACAGTGATCCCAAACACACAGCCAAGGAAACTCCTCAGTTGATTTCAGAGAATGAAACTAAATCAAACTAAACTAAATCACCAGACTTGAATCCAGTAAACATCTATGGAAAAAAAACTAAAGATGAGCTCATAAAAGAGATCCATGGAACCTTCACGATTTTATGGCTATGTGGAAGAATGGGCCAAGGAGGCGTGTTGAATCTGTCATTAAGGCTTTTGTCCCAAGTATTAAATAAATTTCAGTAAGCGTGTTCAATACTTTTTCCCTGTCATTCCGTTTTTATTACATATAACTTAATTTCTGTACTTTGTTTCTTTGCATGTATGGATTAGTTGGGTTGTTACTGACATCTGGTGAAAATTTCATGTCAGTGGCACCAAGAAATATGTTTACCAAGAAAATGGTGACATGTTCAGTACTCATTTTACCTGCTGTAAATAACTTAACCATGGGTGACATCACTGTATGAACAAAACTGCTGAGCTCCATCTGACGGGGATGATGGGAGGCTGCCTGAACCACCACAACAACACTGCAGCTCAGCCTGTGTGCTGTTTAATTATAAATCAGCCATCCAAAGGTGACAAAGTTTCTTGAAATACCATTATGTCATAATGTTCTTTTTGTTGGCACACTATCATGCAAAACACAAAAGATTTTCTGGATGAAAATAAGTTCAAAGTGGGTAGATGTATAACTGTATGACACTGGTGAATTTATGCTTCTTTTAGTTTATCATGTTTCATTCCTATTGGAAGCAGCAGTAATGAGCTTCATTTTGATATCACATGTGTCGTGTTGTCTTTATTGTGGCAGTAGTCTTGGTGAAGGATATAATGTCCTGATATGTCACCACAAGGCCAATGCAAAAAATGGCAAAATCAGTGGAAGGGTACCTGCGTTTGAACCCCATTAACACGAGTACGGTCCAGTTTTTGCTGTTAATTTATGATTTAACATTTCAGATGTGAATACTTCTGCCAATACCAAGAAGTTGTGATTTGCTCTTTTTTTATGGAAGCACATTATCATGCAACATTAATCAGGTTTCCATGGTGAAAGTAAGTTCACAGTGGGTGGGCATGAAAATAGATCATTATTAACTTATCTATATTATACTATATAAAATCTTTGGAAATGCGGCTAGATGTTAAAGTGGGTATTTTGTATGCCCTCTCTGAGTGCCTTCTAGTAAATAGAAATTGTGATGTAGAGATATTTTATCTCATAGTTATGACTTGAAGTCAAAATATTTACTGTATAATGATTACCGTTAAATTAAAATATTTCAAAATATGTTGTAACTATTATTTTAAAAAGCTGTATATGGAAATTAAGTAGGCATTATACCTGACCTGACAAACATTTAGTCAAATGGAACAGTTGGGGGGAAAATGTCAGTTATTTTTATTTATTTTATTTATTTTTAAACCAAGGTGTCACTGTACTTATGTCTGCAACTGTAGTACTGTGAGTATCAGTATGGCAGTGGTTTTCAAACTGTGGAGCGTGCCCCCTGGGGGGCACCAGAGTTCTTAGGGGGGCGCAAAAAAATAACTGTAAACACTGTTAACCAACAAAAAAAGAAGGGGGGGTGGGTGTGGAAGGAAAAAAGAAAACATTGTTAGCTAACATGCCAGGAGAAAAATGGATATATTTTTAGTGCGTAAATCTACCAGTGAGAAGACAAGAGTTTTGGGCAACCAAAAACAAAGAGGACAATCTTCATTTCCTCTCCACAGTGCATCCTCGCATCAGCCACCTGTGTGCGTCAAAGAGCCAGACTCATTGCTCTCATTGAACAAGAGGTGAGACTAGATAAATATGCATAAAAGTTTAAGTAATATTATTTGTTAAAATGTGTTAGTTATGTCAAAGACATTTAAAAACAGAGATGTTTAAATGTTAAAAGATGTTTAAAATATGATAAAAGATAAAATAGAAGAATAGAAAGTTTTTAAAAACACATTTAAAATGTTTGAAAAGGGTGTAAAATGTGTGAAAGAATAGAAAGTTCTTTAGACAGTTCCTTAAAAACACATGACTATATTTAAAATGTGTTTAACATGTAAAAGAATCAAAAGAAACACACAAAGATGTTGAAATTGTGTGTATGTGTGTTAGTTGGGGGGAGCGCAGCTATTCATTTGTTCTCTGGGGGGGCTCACTCTCCCATTGAAAACCCCTGCAGTGTGGTATTTGACTGTTCTTTTAAAAGCACAGTTGTATCATAATACATCACATTTTGTTTGAGTCTCTGCACTTTAATACTTCTCTTGTTTCCCATTTTTCCTCCTTGTTAAAGATAAAACATCTGGTCTGTTGTCCTCGCTGCAGTAAGCTGCAAAAGTTGAATATTTTTAACTTGATGGGAATTGTCATCGTGATGTGTGGCTGCTGTAATCAGCCTCTCATTGAAAACAACAGAACATTTGGTTTATCGTCTTCTGCTTACAGCTGACACGTAAACACAGCATTACTTATAGTTTTGAGATAAACACAACCACCTATAAAAAAAAATGAGCCATTATTTTTCTTCTTCCTTAAACATCACAGAGTGATACTGTGCGTGTGTCCGTCCCTTCTGTGTTTGAGTGTTTCATCCAAAGTACCGTGTGTTTAGTTTCTAGTACTCTCTCATGTTTACAGCTGAACAATGAGAACTTTGAGGTGACCACACTGCGGGTGGACGTTCAGACTGATGGGCGCCATGCTGAGGTTGAGTTCACCACTGACTGGGAGAAGGACGCCGAGCGGAGAGACCTCACCATCAACTCCATGTTTTTAGGTAACAGCAAATGTTTGCTCGTTAACAAGCCGACAGAAAAGTCTTTTTGGGAGTTGATACCACAATTGGTATTTCAGTAAGAAGGTACACATAAATAGGTGTCATCATGGGAGAGTGCGTGTAAATGGTATGAAAACTTGTAGAAAATGATGTGAGAACTTGTACAAGTGCTCAATTTGACACATTTATTTTCGTATTTCAGCTGTTGTAAAGTTGTCTGTCTGGACGATCCTTGAGGTCTGTTAGAATGACTGTTTCAAATGAATGGTTACTTGGCGAGACTCAGAGGTGTACGGTAACACACTGAAACACTCAGTCAGACTAACAACTGTACTGCCTTAAAACATTCGCAGCAGAGGACCCCTCAGCTGCATTCAAGCACACAGCAGGTGTGAATATTGATTGGAGCTCCACACCAACAATCACAATACATACGTTAAAAACTGGTGGTTATTGATCCAGAAAAATAATTCCAGGCAATTATACCTATGATGTTTGATGACTGGGCGTTCAACTTAGCACAAACGGTTACATCCTCAGGATTGACCGGTTGCGGCACATTGACATGATGAGCATGACTTCTGTTAAACGCTCACTCACAGACCACTGTCAGGTGAACGAGGGCGGCTGACAGATGCTTGCTCACGGGCCAGATAGCGTAGCAGCTACTGTGTCTGGCGTTGACGGCTCTCTTGTGTGTGTATGTGTGCATGCTGTCCTGAGAGGAATACGCAGCAATGAAAACGTGGTTTGCAGTTTCACTGATTTGGGCATTCTATCAATAATCAAGTAGAATTGATATGATAATGAAGCACTGAAAAGAGCTCTGAGTGGACAGACTGATGGAGTAGTGTTTCATGTGGTAAAAGTGGTGGTGTGACGGATAAATGGCTGTTTTCGGAGGTGAGGATGAGCTGGTTTTCTGCCCAACTGACATCCAGGGTTCAAGGTGATTCTGTAGTGTGGTGGATGCAGAACATGTTCCTAGACCTGACCTGACATGGCCACCAGGGCTGTGCAAAATTCAGAATTGAATTGAAAAGGACTCTTGAATTTCAATTCATTTCTTGAATTTCAGTTGAATTTTGAATTGAGGTTGCAGAATTACAAGTTTAAAATTCTGAATTTTGCAGATCCCTGATGGCCACCAGGATGATAATTCACATTTTTGGCAAAATTCTTTGCATTTTGTTGTTTTTCCTCTTACAGGACTTGATGGCACATTATATGACTATTTCAATGGATATGAAGACCTGCAGAACCGTAAAGTTCGGTTTGTTGGCAGTGCTGAGCACAGGATTCAGGAAGACTACCTGAGAATACTACGCTACCTTCGGTGAGCTGATCCTGATCTTTTTGTACTCTGCACTAAACTGAATACGCAAAATCTTTCTATAGGAGTGGGGACAGTAGTTTTGTTTGTCTTGTTTAAATGACAAAAAAAACCTACCAAACAAACATGTGACCTGATCCCTCTGTCACTCCAGGTTCTATGGCAGGGTAGCTTTGGAGTCTGATGACCATGAGACACAGACACTAGATGCCATCAGAAAAAATGGACACGGATTGGCGGCTATATCAGGAGAACGGATTTGGGTTGAACTAAAGAAGATTGTGGTTGGTAACCATGCTGACAAACTTCTGGAGTTGATATACAGCCTGGGACTGGCCCAGTATATCGGTGAGTCTGAGAGAGATAAGATAAGATCAACTTCATTTATCCTGAAGGAAATTATTTTGCCAGAGCACAGAAACAGTAAATGGTGTTGTCCAGGATACTGAGCAGCTTCCTCAGCATCCTCCTCTCAGTCACCTCCACCACAGACTCAAGCTCAACCCCCCATGACAGAGCCAGTTCTCCCGATGAGCTTTGTGAGTCTGTTCATGTCAGCTGCCTTCAGCCTGCTGCCCCAGCACACTACAGCATAGAAGATGATGCTGGAGACCACCGAGTGATGAAACATCTGCAACATATTTCTACAGACATTGAAAGATCTGAGCCTCCTGAGGAAGTACAGTTGGCGCTGACCTTTCTTTTTCACACTATCTGTATTTACAGTCCAGTGTGTTTGCAGCACGGTGGTTTAGTGGTTAGCACTGTTGCCTCACAGCAAGAAGGTCATGGGTTTGATTCCCACCTGTGGCCTTTCTGTGTGGAGTTTGCATGTTCTCCCAATGTTTGTGTGGGTTTCCTCTGGGTGCTCCAGTTTCCTCCCACATTTAAAGACATGCAGGTTAGGTGAATTGGAAACTTTATAACTGTCCAGGTCTCCCTTGCAAAAGAGATCTCAATCTCAGTGAGACTAACCTGGTAAAATAAAGGTTAAATTTAACAGAAAACAGTCTCTTGCGTTTACATGTGCTTCAGAAGAAATTCTTCACAGTACAAGCTTTGCATTTTGTATCTCCAGTTATACAGCTTCATGATGAAGTGGTATAGAGGAGGATTTTCTTAAAAAGATCTGGAAGTTTAGCTACAAAATGCCACATGGTACATCTGAGATGCAAACCTAGATTTGATCTGTTTTGGTGAAAGAAAATCCTTCTCCGCTCTACTCCACTGGGTTGTTGGGTGTCTTGGTGGCTTTCCTCACTCTTCTTCTTGCACAATCACTCAGATTTTAGGAACTGTCTACTCCATGCAGATTTGCCATAGAGTGCCATACTGTTTGTATTTCTTCATAATTGATATAAATAAAGTTCAAAGACATATTCAATGGCAGCTTCACCATCAGAGAGCCTCGTCCACAACGACCACAAAAGAATCCAAGCTGTCATTGATGTTAAAGGGGGCAACACACTGTGTTAAGAACAGGGTAATGTAAACTTCTGATCAGGGTTATTTGGGTCTCTCTGTTATTTTAAAAAACGTAAGCACAGTTGTTTAACAATAAATGGCTTCACCCAAACACTAACCATGAGTGGAAAAAAGTTTTTGTGTTGTCATTTATATTCTCTGAGAAATGCTCCCCCCAAAAAATAATAGTGCTACCATGGTATGTAAACTTACGAACACCACTTTATATATTCTCTATCTGCAAGCTTTGACAGAGCTTTAAGGGCTGTGGAACAGTTGTGCTCATGCCTACATCCATGCTGTTTCACAGGCTTACCCCCCGATGGTGACATTGAGGAGATGAAGCATGTGTGGCAGAATGCCAAAGCCCACTCTCCCAAACCTATGACCATCGTGGCTGCTCTGTGTCACAGCACAGCTGACGTGGAGAAGATGGACCTTCGACTGAAGGTGTCCAGGGAGGAGAAATCTCTGGCCCTGTTTCTCAACAAGTTCAGACGGGAGCTTCGGAAGAGCCCAGATGAGAGGGACTGCCTGAAACCCTTCACCGACTTTATCATTGATGTAAGTTTTGTTTCTGCTTCTTTGACGTTGTGCTGAATGTCTCCTCAGAGTCCTGCATGTTTTCTGTGTTTACCTGCTGCAGCTGATGAGTTACGTCTGGTGTATCCTAGCCCCTGATTGGCTGGGCACAGCTGCCTTGGTTAATGAGCAGTGATGGTTGTAAAACATAGACAGCAGGTGATCAGAGTGAAGTTCATTTAACTTATAAGCTGTTCAACTGTTCTTCCATAATTTTTGTGGCCTTAACAGTCGGCTGTTACACTGTATCCTGTTTGCATGTTCCCCCCGTGTTGCTCCGGCTTCTTCCCACATCCAAAGACATGCAGATTAGGTGACTTGGAAACTTTAAATTGACTGTATGTGTGTGCGCGTGCATGTATGGTTGTCTGCATGTGGCTCTGAAACAGACTGGCATCCTGTCCAGGGTGTACTCCGTCTCGTGCTGGGAGAGGCTCCAGTCCTCCCATGACCCTCAAACGAAGTAAGGGGGTATAGAAAATGGATAGATGGATGTTCAAGAAGATGAGTGTAGACACGACAGACAACTCTGGAGTTGTGTGTTTGTGATCCTTAATAGTTGTCTTGGTGGCTTCCCTCAGGAGTCATCTTGTTACATAGACTAATTATTTGTATTTAGTTTGTCCAATTACATGGACTTTGAAGAATGAAGGCACAATGTATACAACCCCTGGCAAAAATTATGGAATCACCGGCCTCGGAGGATGTTCATTCAGTTGTTTAATTTTGTAAAAAAAAAAAGCAGATCACAGACATGACACAAAACTAAAGTCATTTCAAATGGCAACTTTCTGGCTTTAAGAAACACTATAAGAAATCAGGAAAAACAATTGTGGCAGTCAGTAACGGTTACTTTTTTAGACCAAGCAGAGGGAAAAAAATTATGGAATCACTCAATTCTGAGGAAAAAATTATGGAATCATGAAAAACAAATGAATGCTCCAACACATCACTAGTATTTTGTTGCACCACCTCTGGCTTTTATAACAGCTTGCAGGCTCTGAGGCATGGAGTTAATGAGTGACAAACAGTACTCTTCATCAATCTGGCTCCAACTTTCTCTGATTGCTGTTGCCAGATCAGCTTTGCAGGTTGGAGCCTTGTCATGGACCATTTTCGTCAACTTCCACCAAAGATTTTCAATTGGATTAAGATCCGGACTATTTGCAGGCCATGACATTGACACTATGTGACTTTTTGCAAGGAATGTTTTCACAGTTTTTGCTCTATGGCAAGATGCATTATCATCTTAAAAAATGATTTAATCATCCCCAAACGTCCTTTCAATTGATGGGATAAGAAAAGTGTCCAAAATATCAAAACTTGTGCATTTATTGATGATGTAATGACAGCCATCTCCCCAGTGCCTTTACCTGACATG
The DNA here is from genome assembly GCF_902500255.1 of Thalassophryne amazonica. Taxonomy (NCBI): domain Eukaryota; kingdom Metazoa; phylum Chordata; class Actinopteri; order Batrachoidiformes; family Batrachoididae; genus Thalassophryne; species Thalassophryne amazonica. The sequence goes on from NC_047105.1 coordinate 132,023,216, forward strand.
CAACCTCATATCATCAATGACTGTGGAAATTTACATGTTCTCTTCAGGCAGTCATCTTTATAAATCTCATTGGAACGGCACCAAACAAAAGTTCCAGCATCATCACCTTGCCCAATGCAGATTCGAGATTCATCACTGAATATGACTTTCATCCAGTCATCCACAGTCCACAATTGCTTTTCCTTAGCCCATTGTAACCTTGTTTTTTTTTCTGTTTAGGTGTTAATGATGGCTTTCTTTTAGCTTTTCTGTATGTAAATCGCATTTCCTTTAGGCGGTTTCTTACAGTTCGGTCACAGACGTTGACTCCAGTTTCCTCCCATCTGTTCATTTGTTTTGTTGTGCATTTTCGATTTTTGAGACATATTGCTTTAAGTACCCACCCAGAAACCAAATGTTCTTTGAATGTTCATTGAACGTTTGCATGAGAACGTTTGCAAACGTGGCATGAACACTGCATGAACATCATATGAACAAAGAATGAGGACAGGTAATGTTTGCATGCGAACATTCAATGAACATTATACAAACGTTCACAAGTGTTCACAAACACCAAATGAACAGTTGCAGCAGAACATTAAATGAACATTTGTAGTGTTCGCATGCGAACATTACCTGTCCTCATTCTTTGTTCATATGTTCATGCAATGTTCTTGCTCAATTACCTACAATTTTTGTGGTTGTTCCTATTGAGAACTAAAAAAAAAAATAAGTAAAACAAACTTTATAAATGTTTTAAAATTCAATAGGTTTTATTTCAATAGTGACTTGCAATGTGGAATTATATTGTGGAACATATACAATAAGTAATGGACAAACTTTTGAAATCACTTAATTGATAAAGGAATTCATCTTTACAGAATTAAACATCATTGCTCAAAAAGCACATAAAATGAAAAATTTTCAACGTTACAAAACATTTCTTAAGCAGTAAACCACAAACGCTACTCCAAAAAAATGTTCAGATATAAGAATAACTCTTCTAGAATTAATAATGAACCTTAAAAAAAAAAAATAAATAATTCATCTATTTATCTACATACAACCAATAATACACATTTTAGGAGCAAAAATAAATTCAACTTAAACATAAATCACCACTTGAAACAAAAACTACAACAATCTTTTAGACATCTACATACAATTAATAAAAGTCATACTTAAGAGCAAAACTGGACAGTTTTAACACAAACATTACTATCAATAAATTCCCTGAGAAAATTCCTATGGAAGTTTTTAATCGCAGATTTGAAGACTCAGTATGACATTAGTCAGATTAGTCAGTTAGCGAAACTGAACAGTTTAACACAAACATATTACAATCAAATTTCCTGAGGAAATTCACGATGAAAAAAATATACAAAAATAATACAAAATTATTAATTGAAATTAATGTTTAATCCCCAAATAAAAAAGGTTCTCTGGAGGTAAAATTAAATTTAATCAAAAATATTCCATGTACAATGCAAATTAAGTAATGCTACTAATCTGACCATAAGCTTTGATATTATAGAACATAAACCCCGATATCATATAAAATACCCTCAGCCGTATGTGCAGTCTTCTTAATAATTATTTAATTGGAATCTATATGTATACAGGTGGGGCCAAAAGTTTACATACCCTGGCAGAAGTTTAGTTTTTTTTTTTTTTGGCCATTTTTCAGAGAATATGAATAATAACAAACTTTTTTTTCGCTCATGGTTCATGGTTGGGTGAAGCCATTTACCGGCAAACAACAGTGTTTACTCTTTTCAAATCATAATGACAACACAAACTACTCAAATTAACCTGATCAAAAGATTACATACCCCTCTTCTTAATACCATGTACTGCCTGTCTTTTGTGGTGGTTGTGGATGAGGCTCTCTGAGGGTAAAGCTGCCACTGAATGGTTTAGACTTTATTTACATCAATTATGAAGAATACAAACAATATGGCACTCTATGGTAAATCTGCATGAACAGTTCTGAAAAACTGAGTGAGTGTGCAAGAAGAAGAAGAGTGAGGAAAGCCATCAAGACACCCAGACAACCCAGAAGTTATAGGCTTACGTGGCTGTGATTGGAGAAATTATGCACAGTTCAAGCTTTGCATTTTGTATCACCAGTTATCCATCTTCATGATGAAGTTGTATAGAGGAGGATTTTCTTAAAAAAGAAGACCTGAACCTTTAGCTACAAATTGCCAGAAGATACACCTGAGATGCCTGGATTTGATCTGTTTTGGTGAAAGAAAATCCTTCTGTGCTCTACTCCACTATGAAGCTAAGATTAGTGATGCAAAATGCAAAGCTTGCACTGTGCACAATTTCTCCAGTCACAGCCACGTAAGCCTATTAACTTCTCCTAAGTTGTCTGGGTGTCTTGGTGGCTCCTTGTAAATCACTGCAGAGGTGTTATCAGGTTGTGAAAACAGTGTTTTCAAAGTGTTTTTCAGTAGCTTTTACATAATATATGATGGACATGTTACATTTACACAGAAATGAAGCTGTTTTGAAGTGGATTCTGCCATGTTGGATTCGCAGCCAGAGACCAGACGTCACGGTGCCTCTCTACTGTGACTGCCGCCCCCCCCCCCCAAAAAAAACAGATTTGCAAGATTGTTAGTTCTTCAAACCTGTAATCTGGGTCAGGAAAAAGTTCAGGATGGTCCCGTCTATACTTCTTTGATTCTGCTCGGACAGGACATCTTCGGATTATGGCACAATTGTAGAAATAATGGTAGTACTGTCCATTGATGTGATTTTTATTGCAGTTGCCATGACAACTCTAAATTTGTGGCACGTCCCTGGCAATTGACAGTTCCTGACTTGTCCTGGCTGCCAAAGATAAACAGGAGCCGTAGCGTTCAAGCCGCCCCTGACAATGACTGTTACTGTATACTTCCCTTGTTCCATTCCAGGGGTGTATGCAGTTAAGGTATTGATTAGGGCATTCCTCTGGTGCCTGGTTCCCTCGTCCTCACCATCAAGTCTGTCATTAGTACTCTTGAGCTGCAAGTTGAAAATTTCCTTTGTTAGTCATAAGCAATTATATACATTTTTCTGTTCAGATATTGTATAATTTGAGCTACATGGTCATAACTGGTATTCAACTCAGCACCTTATTGGACAGGCCCTATATTTTTAACAAGCTGTTTATATTGCTTCCAGAATTTTCTCAATTTAGTTATCAATTAGGTATACCACACAGGTGAAAGCAGATCAGACAAAAATGATTAATCCTCTGTACCCACTGTTATGTGTAAAGGACTTTTCACACCACATGCTTTGGAAGCATCAGAGGCGCCACAAATCGGTCTAGAAAGTATTTTCAATGAAACGCGTTGCTTTTTAGAGGCGTCTGAAGCGTCACGTCAAAAGCCGAGCTAAACCATCGCTTCTGCCGGGAGTGTGCACATTCCTGCTTGTCAACAGGCTGACGTGGTAAAAGTTCAACCCAATCCAACTTTTGCCGCTCTGAACTGTGACAAAGCTTCACACTGTCCAAAAGAAACAATGTGTCGGGTCCAAACATGGAAGACTAGCGGCAGAAACCACTGATGCCTACAAAACAGGAAGGTGTCACAGGACTGCTCATTTATACAGAGCAGTTTTCTGAAGAAAAATCCTTGCAAATTTTTTTTTAAACCTCAAAATTAATTTGACTGCTGTATTAAAGCTTTTTCGTGGTTCACCGACGCACATACAACATGGCGATCACTCAGCTTTCCTCTGGAGAAAGAAAGAGAGAAAAAAAAACATCTGAGCAAAAGTCTCCGCCCCCTTGCCACATGGAACGCGTCGGGGGTGTGGGAGGCGTTGACGCGACGCGTTGCCTGATGCGTATAAAGCATGCAATGTGAAAGGCTTTAGTTACCGTATTTCCATAAATACAGCATGTTTCATAATATACTGTGTAAAAAATGAAACAGCAAAACTTTATTAAGGTGATGAGGATCTAACAAACAGAAAACACATTAACTCACTTCTTTGAGTGACTTTACTGGAAGGCCCATTACTTCCAGGCACTGCTTGGAATTGGTTCAAGCCCACACTTCTGGTTTAGCTGGCCATTCTTCAGATGATCATCTTAGCAGCGTCCACATTGTTCTCTCTCCTGGTATGTCTGGGAACCGACACTTTCAGGGACAGTCCAAGGATGCAGTGCACCAACTCTGTCATTTAGCTGTTTGATACTGTGAATGATGTCATTCTGTTTCTCCTGGAACACAAAATGTATATAGATCCATATGTTACAACCTTAATACAGAAGTTCTCACTTTACATTAAATCCTATGCTTCACAAAGGATTAAACCAATGCTGTTGACCTCTCATCTTCAGCACGGACAAATCTGTGAATGAACTGAGTGATGAAAGTAAGTAGGTAAGTAAGTCCCTTCAGCTGCTCCCTTGTTTGCACTCGGGGTCGCCACAGCAAATCTGAGGTGGATCTGCATGTTGAATTGGCACAGGTTTTACGCCGGATGCCCTTCCTGATGCAACTCCACATTACATGGAGAAAGCATTACATGGAGAGCCCGGAACCTTTTGCACTGAAACCAAGCGCATTAACCACTTGGCCACCACTCAGTGATGAAAGTGAGCCATGGAGGAAAAAAACAACAAAAAAAAAACAAACAAACTTGAAAGATCTTGGCAAGGCCCTGATGGTTGGTCAGGTGGTTGTCCCCCAGAAAAATGTGAAATCTCAAATGCATTCTGGTTAGTGCTGTAGGTATCAATTATTTTAGCAGTCAAGTATTCTATCGATTATTCTGGCGATTAATCGAGTAATCGGATAAAAAGTACTTTTGTGTTTTAAACATCAATGGGCTGTCTATAAACAATGACACAATGTCACTGTCATTTTGCTGAAATGGCGATGGGATGTAGCCTTCTATTTTGTTTTGTCCAATTTGTAAAAATTAACCAAGTTTTTTTTTTTTTTTTTTAAATAAAGGGTCCCCTGGGTCCCTGCGTGATTTTTTTTATCCCTCTTTCTCTTCAGCAGATGCATTTCAGCTGGAGGTTGAACATGCAGCATCGCAGTCAGTTTTTTATTATTTAAGTTACCGTGTTCGTGAAGTGTTGTGTGTTGCCCAAAAACGCATCATTAAAAAGTGAAACACTCAGTGCAAGTCTGAGGTAAACACAGAAGAAAGAGTGGACTTCTGCTGTTTGTCAATGTAGCTGGGGACAGAGCTGTGACTCGCCCGGTCTGAGAGCTCCTCACGCTGGGCAGAGAGAGACAGCAGCTGGCCACCGGGTCAATAGTCCCTCCCCACGTAGAGCAGAAAAATAGACAAACACACTGCTTCGCTTTAAATGCACAGTAAGTCTATTTCAGATGATCAGTATGGACCATCTTTCTCTTAAAAGGCTTTATTTTACTCTGTGTCACGTTGGAAAGCGGTAGCTATCGTTGCTAATTTGATTAGCTGTTATGCTCGCCTTTTTTTTTTTTCTGCGGATGTTGCAGCGCCACACACAGGCCTGACATATGTGCTACAACATTAAACGAAGCTTCGAGGCACAGAATTTGCCTCGAATAATTCGATTACAAAAAATGTTTAAGTTACTCGACTCATCGTTTCAGCCCTAATTCTGGTGCTTTCTCAGGTCTATTTACCCACCAAAAGAATCTCAATTTTTTTTTTTTTGGACAGATCACTTTTCCCACACCAGATAAGGTGGTAAACCTCAGTAGTATAGCATACAAGTCCTCCTGTTTCAAGTGTATGGTACCATAGACAGTATGCACACACTATGCAAATGAAACATTATGCAAGGGACATAGAAACTGAGTTTTTATAAAAGGAATTCTGTAACTTTATATCAGCAATAAATAAACATGTCAATTAAGTAACAAGACCTGTAAATTATTTCTTTAAATAAGGAAAGTTAGTATATACAACTTCATTACTGGCAGATTTTACTGTATTTTCAAATTATATCCCAAATAGAACAGAATATTTCTTGCCAGAAATTTTGAATATTTTGCTTGCTGAATGTGAATTTTTAGAATCTTCTGGCACAAGACACTGAACAATCTTATTTAACCATTATAGTACAAACCTCTGGATAAGGATCAGGCTGATGTGAATCAACTGCAGACACACACTCAACCGACTGGTCAGATGGAGGATTCAGTGATTTAACAACTCTTAAGGCAGCAGGCATGGTTACTGTGGTGGGGAACAAACAATGATCGAAAATATTATCAAACTTATCTTTATAAAGTCTCTTTCTGGGCACTGACATTACTTAAACTTAAACTTAAAGACAGAGTATATATATTAGTCATGGTCATAAAAAGTTATGTATATTTTAAATTTAGCATTTATTTAAGCAAATTAGTCCCTTTGAGATTGAGACCTCTTTTATAAGTGAGACCTGGACAATTATAAAGTTTCCAATTCACCCAACCTGCATGTCCTTGGAAGTGAGATGCCCACACACACCTTACTGACACCTTTAGGCTTCTGGCTTAATATCAGAATAAATTAAAACATGGACAAAATATGAATTAGGCCTGTGCCTCTCTGTGGCTAACGTTAGCTCCGTGCTAGTCAAAAATGTGCTGGTTTGGTTCTCATTAGTCCATGTCTGGCATAATCAAGCTTCAAGCAAGTTCTGTCTTTTCTGTCTAAAATGGGTTTGTGCTCACATCAGGTTCCATTACCTCGTGATGACTGTAGGAAGGCCTCGCCATTTGAAGCTAGCTGCTAACTCGTGGTTGTGTTGGTTTTCTGTGATCCAGTCGATGATCATCCAGCGTTAGTCTCCTCTTCTGCTCTCAGTGGTCTCTTAATCGTAGTATAGAGACTGAACAGGCAAATTAACGTCTTGAACATAAACTTTTATTTGCCAAAAGAGAACGGAGAGCATGCAGTACTGTTAGTTAGCCAAGTCGTGTTCTTCTTCTTCTTCTTCTTTGTTAAACAGCGGGTTTTAACCCAACTCGGTGCACCACTGCCACCAACTGTTTGGTGGAGAGCACTACAAGCTTTTTTTTTTTTTTTTTTTTTTACCAGAATGAGAATGTTGCATTTTACATTCAGAAATGATTGTATCCAGGTGTTATAATGTGTACAATGTACATGTTTTACCCTGGATAATTAAAATATCATGCCTCACTGAAAACATGAATTGAGCAGCTGAAATTAAAGGAATCAGAAAGGAAGAAATATGTTATGGTAATAATTCCCACCAAACACTGTTAGACTGTGACGTGTGACTATTCATCTCATGTTCAGCATGTTTGTTTAAAAACATGTCTGATAATGTTTGAACTGCAAGTTGTGAAGTGACCAGTAAAAAATATTATTTGTCTATGAGCTGTTTTATTTAAATGTCAATGTTTCCTGCTCATGCATGTTGAAAACATTATGTTGTAAATCAATTTTAATACCTTTAATGTATTTTTCCTTATTTCCAAAAATGCTAAAGATATTATGCTTTTAGAAAATATGGCAAAATGTATGTAACTCAGGTCTGTGGGACTTCTGGATAATAAGCTGCCATTGCAGTCTGTTTCCATAAAAAAACATATTTCAGTAGCTGACAATCACAGTCTGTAGTGATGTAAATTTTTTATTGCAAAAATAATATTCCAATTAACAGAGTGCATGTTTATGCAAGTTGCCCCAAGACATGTTTCTGAGTTAGCTCTGTCAGTTTATCACAGTAATCTTGAAATTATACGAGGGTAGGCTGAAAAGTTCTAAGGCTCACTATAATGCAGTTAATGCATTACTCCTTCATGGGGAGCCTTAGAACTTTTCAGCCTACTCTCGTATATTCAGTAGGTCTGAATAAATCATAAATCGACATATTATTGGTTACCATGAGTGTTGAAATCATTTCCTATTGTTCATTCTACCTATGTTTGCACCCATAATTTAAATGGAGTCCAACATTAACTTTCTGTAGGCAGTAAATGATATTTAATGTTTTCCTGTAATATGAAATTTTACAAAATAATTGTAATAATTAAATAATAATTTAATTTATACTTTTATTTAGAGGCAAGCTTTACACATACAACATGAACATTATGTGAATGTTCGCAAACACACTGAACATTAAGCATACATTCTATAAACATTTGATTGATTTTTGCAAATGTTTGCTTACATGTTTGTCTAATGTTTGCTTTCATGCAAACATTAGACAAACATCACAAACATTATATGAACATTTGCAAACTTGCTGAACAGTAAATTAACATTCTATGAACGTTCACTTGATGTTCGCAAATTTTCGCTTCCATGCAAACATTAGACAAACATCACGAACATTACATGAACGTTTGCAAACTTGCTGAACAGTAAACAAACATTATATGAACATTTGTTTGATGTTTGCAAATGTTTGCTTCCGGGTGGGTTTTCTGTCTTGACTCTTTGATGTCTTCCTTGGTCTACCAGTATGTTTGCCTTTAACAACCTTCCCATGTTGTTTGTATTTGGTCCAGAGTTTAGACACAGCTGACTGTGAACAACCAACATCTTTTGCAACAATGCGTGATGATTTACCCTCTTTTAAGAGTTTGATAATCCTCTCCTTTGTTTCAATTGACATCTCTCCTGTTGAAGCCATGATTCATGTCAGTCCATTTGGAGCTCTCCAAGGTGTGATCACTCCTTTTTAGATGCAGACTAATGAGCAGATCTGATTTGATGCAGGTGTTAGTTTTGGAGATGAAAATTTACAGGGTGATTCCATAATTTATTCCTCAGAATTGAGTGAGTCCATATTTTTTTCCCTCTGCTTGGTCTAAAAAAGTAACCGTTCCTGACCGCCACAATTTTTTTTTCCTGATTTCTTATAGTGTTTCTTAAAGCCAGGAAGTTGCCATTTGAAATGACTTTAGTTTTGTGTCATGTCTTGTGATCTGCTTTTTTTTCTACAAAATTAAACAACTGAATGAACATCCTACGAGGCCGGTGATTCCATAATTATTGCCAGGGGTTGTATAAAATGGTTTTATTTCTGAAATAGTTAATGCTATCCAGGGTTTAGGGCACATGGGGCCCCGGAAACAAAATGAATTTTGTATGTAATGATACTGTATGTGGAACATTCATGCCAAATCTGATGCTTGCATCACCAAGTGAACAATTCTGGCCAAAAATCATACTTATCTGCTCCACTATTGAAGATGAGAGAGTGACTGAGCAATTCCAGTTCAAAAAACACCTATTGTTTAAATATAACCATGTGTGAGATTATGTGGAATTATGTCACATACCTCTTACATAATTGATTATACATTTATAGACTCCCACCACCACCCATATCAGCAACCAGTTTATTTATAAAACATTACCACTGTCAAAACCACAATTACCAATATCACAAACCAATGTATATTTTGTGTTGCCGAATCACAACATGCCATGAGATATGGTGAACATCCTACGAGGCCGGTGATTCCATAATTATTGCCAGGGGTTGTATAAAATGGTTTTATTTCTGAAATAGTTAATGCTAGCCAGGGTTTAGGGCACATGAGGCCCCGGAAACAAAATGAATTTTGTATCTAATGATACATTTTCAGCATCTCCTGGAAGAAAAAAAATCTCAAATGAAAGGCATATTTAAATGATCCTAGATTCAACCTTTCATTTGAACTGTCAATGATAATGTTGAAATAACAGAATACGACGTAGAAGTAGGACCTGGTATGATTTACCTTTTAATTGTAAACCAAATTATGCATCAACTCAGAACAATTAAACTACATGAAATTCATGAAGACTGAAAAGACTGTTAAAGCATTTAAAAAAAACCACAGCTAAAGCTTGAAGAATATTTTGAAAATCAGAACTTTAAATTCAAGCCAGCGCCAATTCCCTGGATTCCTGTCCTTATTAAACTTTTTTCAAACAGTGTTTCTTGCCATCTTCCCTCTCTGATGTCGCTCTGTGACACAGACATGCTGCAAAATTGTTCTTTTAAAAACTTGATGGCTCTAAAAGTATGCGATGTCGATATGCTACTTTTAGCTTAAAGAGCAGCGTCTTGCAGTAGGCATGCAGCATCGCTGTAGCAACCAACCAGTCCCGCTTTACAACAACAGTCGTAACAGCCACGCTTTGAGAGAGGCATTTTTGCTCCGCAGAATTCCATGGATCTGATCTGTTATACAGATCAGTGTGCACAGATTTATAAAACTTGCACAATATCATAAAAAAGAACGCTTTGCGATAGGCAGTTTAAAAACTCGGTGACGATTACAGACTAAAACACTAGCAACCCCCCACCCCCATGATGAAATCTGCAGAATTCCTTGGATCCCCTGAGCTTTCACAGCTCTGCTCTGTGGAGAGGACAACCTTCCAGATGGACAACCGTCTCTGCAGCAATCCACCAATCAGGCCTGTATGGTAGAGTGGCCAGATGGAAGCCACTCCTTTGTAAAAAGGCACATGACAGCCCATCTGGAGTTTGCCAAAAGGCACCTGAAGGACTCAGACCATGAGAAACAAAATCCTATGGTCTGATGTTTTTTTTTTTTTTTTTTTTTTTGAAGAAGAAGAAGCCAGGCACCATCTCTACAGTAAAGCATGGTGGTGGCAGCATCATGTTGTGGGACTGTTTTTCAGCGGCAGGAACTGGGACACTAGTCAGGATTGAGGGATAATGAATGCAGCAATGTACAGAGACATCTTTCAGCAGGACAGTGACCCTAAGCACACAGCCGAGATATCAAAGGAGTGGCTTCAGGATGACTCTGAATGTCCTTGAGTGGCCCAGCCAGAGCCCAGAACTGAATCCAATTGAACATCTCTGGAGACATCTGAAAATGGCTGTGTACTAACAGTCCCTATCCAACCTGATGGAGCTTGAGAGGTGCTGCAAAGAGGAATGGGCAATATTGCCTCCAATGATAGGTGCACCAAGTTTGTGGCATCATATTCAAAAAGACTTGAGGCTGTAATTGCTGCCAAAGGTGCATAGACAAAGTATTGAACAAAGGGTGTCAGTACTTATGTACGTGTGATTCCTTAATTTTTTGTTTTTAATAAATTTTCAAAAATTTCAAAAACTTTTTGATGTCATTATGGGGTGTTGTGAGTAGAAGTTTGAAGGTAAAAATGAATTTACTCCATTTTGGAATAAGGCTGTAACATAACAAAATGTGGAAAAAGTGAAGCGCTGTGAATAGAAGCACTGTTGAAGCTATAATTAATGTAAATTGATGTTATTCTGTCAGCCATAATAACAAAAAATAAACTGTTTTGCGTGATGGTAACACACTCACCGATGACAGATGAGTTTCACAGGGGTTTTGAACGCAGCATTGATGGACGCCGCAGTCCGCGCTTTTCACAGTTGTGTATGATTTAAATGCGTAACATGCTGTGCACACCCAGAAACCATAAAGACTGCACTGAGAGCTCTGGTTTGTGAAAAATACTGATTTTTACATGAGATCTGTAGGAGATGTGGTGGAGCAATTTTTTCAATCTGACTGAAAGCGTGTCAGAATGGGCGGGGCCTAACTCAACAATGGCATTCAGAGGCAGATCAAACGGTCTGGAACACTCTGTACCGGGTAGACACGGGCAGAAAAACCCCCACCTCTTCTGGTTTGGCAGTGCGTCACCCAAATCACCCTCATGAACAAACCGCCCCTGAATGTAAGACTGGCTGTTTAAAATAAAAACTCATAGTTTTATAAAATGTCAGATTGGATTTTGATTTGCTGCAAAATGAATGTGATGGTCAATAACAAGTTAAAATCTGTCAAACAAGGACTGAATCTATGACACATGAACAGTGAGCTGTTTGAAGGTTGTGGTTTTTCCTTTTTAATTTGGTTCTCTCTCTCTCTCGTGTGTTAAGAGTCGGGAGGTGGGCGTCCAGAGTAAAGTGTGTGAGCTGCTGAAGTATCAGGGTGAAGAGAAGCTGCTGGCGGAGCTCTCCACGTGGTCCATCCCTCTGTTCCCCGTCAGCGGCCACGACCTGCGCCGGCTGGGCGTTATGTCAGGCACAGAGATCGGCGCTGCTTTGCAGAATCTCCGTGACGTCTGGAAGAAAAGTGGATATAAAATGGACAAAGACACATTGCTTAGTTACTTAAAGTCCTAACGTGATCTGTGGCTGAGCAGAGGCGTTTATCCGCGTTCTGTGTGTGACGTCTACAATGATGCAGTTTGAACAAGTACTCAGGTGAACACGTACAGCTCAAAAACCGCTGCTGCAGCACTCTGGGTGATCTTCATAAACTACGATTGGGTACAAATTACAAATCCAAATCTGAAACAAATTGTTTTTTGCTTGGTTCATTTTCATATTTTGACATTGAAAATGTCCTTCTGGATCAGACCAGCTTCCTGAAGACTGATTGGGTCACTGGGGTGTTCACGGTGTCATGCAGGACAGGAAGTGATGTCATGGCTGCTGCAGGTGGATCTGGCGGTGGTGTTGATGTGTAGTTGCATGTGGTCACTGCGTGGAGTCCTCGTACCTTCTGCTGCTGTGTGACGTTCACTAACAAGACGACAGTCATTGTTTCACTGTTGTTTCAAAGAAACTGAACGGTCACTCAAGTTTCTGTCACAGTGATTTAAACTGGTATTTAATGTGGCCCCTCCCCTCTGGAAGAATTGGCCACAGGCCTGAATGTAAACATGAATTGTGAAATGGGTAAATCTATCAAGAGTACTCAGTATCTAAGGAAAGCTTTAAGCAGAAGGACTCGGTACCCAAAATCAATGTCGAATCAAAGTCTTCCCAAGATACTGTTCCCATTCCACTGGATGTTTTATGAGTGCAATTTTATTTTAAATGACCACATGCTGGTTTTGGTTCACCTGCTTCCCTCTGTATACCCTGAGATCACAGCTGATTCTGTGGATGAACATTACTTCTATTTTTCTCTCCTTCTTTTGCTTGTTTTTTATGATGGGCACTTAAAATTTTCACTTCATCACAGTGAATAAATTTAAAATTCTCCCCCCAGCCAACAAGTTGAAAAGGGATTTTATTGGAGTGAGTTATCTTTACCATTTGTACTCAGTCGGTCCGTCCATCTGTCCATCCTAAAGGAAGTGAAACTGTAAAATAAACTGCTGAACACAGTTAGGATTCAGCTGTGTATTAGTCTCCTGTGAGGTAGTCATGTGTTAGTATTTCGCAGTACTTTATGTGGTTATGCTGATCACTTGCACCACAGAGATTAATATGATGAGAGGGAACACTGGAGTTCAGTGACGGGCACCTCAGGCCGTCAGCTGTGGGAGGAAATGAATGATGTCACACAATATAAACGCAAACATGTTTGCTGCTTAAACCACCAAAGTTTGAGATGGGCGGCGGGGGGGGCAGCCAGTCATCCAACCATCCAACCATCCAACCTATGACATGTCTACCATATCTCATGGCATGTTGTGATTCGGCAACACAAAATATACATTGGTTTGTGATATTGGTAATTGTGGTTTTGACAGTGGTAATGTTTTATAAATGAAGTGGTTGCTGATATGGGTGGTGGTGGGAGTCTATAAATGTATAATCAATTATGTAAGAGGTATGTGACATAATTCCACATAATCTCATACATGGTTATATTTAAACAATAGGTGTTTTTTGAGCTGGAATTGCTCATTCACTCGCTCATCTTCAATAGTGGAGCAGATAAGTATGATTTTTGGCCAGAATTGTTCACTTGGTGATGCAAGCATCAGATTTGGCATGAATGTTCCACATACAGTAGTGTTCAGAATAATAGTAGTGCTATGTGACAAAGGATTAATCCAGGTTTTGAGTAGATTTCTTATTGTTACATGGGAAACAAGGTACCAGTAGATTCTCAAAATTCCAACAAGACCAAGCATTCATGATATGCACACTCTTAAGGCTATGAAATTGGGCTATTAGTAATAAAGTAGAAAAGGGGGTGTTCACAATAATAGTAGTGTGGCATTCAGTCCGTGAGTTCGACAATTTTGTGGAACAAACAGGTGTGAATCAGGTGTCCCCTATGTAAGTATGAAGCCAGCACCTGTTGAATATGCTTTTCTTTTTGAAAGCCTGAGGACAATGGGACGTTCAAGACGTTGTTCAGAAGAACAGCGTAGTTTGATTAAAAAGTTGATTGGAGAGGGGAAAACTTATATGCGGGTGCAAAAAATTATAGGCTGGTCATCTACAATGATCTCCAATGCTTTAAAATGGACAAAAAAAAAACAAAAACGCATGGAACAAAACGGAAAACAACCATCAAAATGGATACAACCCCTGGCAATAATTATGGAATCACCGGCCTCCGAGGATGTTCATTCAGTTGTTTAATTTTGTAGAAAAAAAGCAGATCACAGACATGACACAAAACTAAAGTAATTTCAAATGGCAACTTTCTTTCTGGCAGTCAGTAACGGTTACTTTTTTAGACCAAGCAGAAGGAAAAAAAAATATGGACTCACTCAGTTCTGAGGAATAAATTATGGAATCACCCTGTAAATTTTCATCCCCAAAACTAACACCTGCATCAAATCAGATCTGCTCGTTAGTCTGCATCTAAAAAGGAGTGATCACACCTTGGAGAGCTGTTGCACCAAGTAGACTGAAATGAATCATGGCTCCAACACGAGAGATAAGAGGGTGAATCATCACGCAATGTTACAAAAGATGTTGGTTGTTCACAGCCAGCTGTGTCTAAACTCTGGACCAAATACAAACAACATGGGAAGGTTGTTAAAGGCAAACATAGTGGTAGACCAAGGAAGACATCAAAGTGTCAAGACAGAAAACTTAAAGCAATATGTCTCAAAAATTGAAAATGCACAACAAAACAAATGAGGAACGAATGGGAGGAAACTGGAGTCAACATCTGTGACCAAACTAAGAAACCACCTAAAGGAAATGGGATTTACAGAAAAGCTAAAAGAAAGCCATCATTAACACCTAAACAGGAAAAACAAGGTTACAATGGGCTAAGGAAAAGCAATCATGGACTGTGGATGACTGGATGAAAGTCATATTCAGTGATGAATCTCGAATCTGCATTGGGCAAGGTGATTATGCTGGAACTTTTGTTTGGTGCCGTTCCAATGAGATTTATCAATCAATCAATCAATTTTTTTATATAGCGCCAAATCACAACAAACAGTTGCCCCAAGGCGCTTTATATTGTAAGGCAAGGCCATACAATAATTATGTAAAACCCCAACGGTCAAAACGACCCCCTGTGAGCAAGCACTTGGCTACAGTGGGAAGGAAAAACTCCCTTTTAACAGGAAGAAACCTCCAGCAGAACCAGGCTCAGGGAGGGGCAGTCTTCTGCTGGGACTGGTTGGGGGCTGAGGGAGAGAACCAGGAAAAAGACATGCTGTGGAGGGGAGCAGAGATCGATCACTAATGATTAAATGCAGAGTGGTGCATACAGAGCAAAAAGAGAAAGAAACAGTGCATCATGGGAACCCCCCAGCAGTCTACGTCTATAGCAGCATAACTAAGGGATGGTTCAGGGTCACCTGATCCAGCCCTAACTATAAGCTTTAGCAAAAAGGAAAGTTTTAAGCCTAATCTTAAAAGTAGAGAGGGTGTCTGTCTCCCTGATCTGAATTGGGAGCTGGTTCCACAGGAGAGGAGCCTGAAAGCTGAAGGCTCTGCCTCCCATTCTACTCTTACAAACCCTAGGAACTACAAGCGAAGCGCTCTATTGGGGTGATATGGTACTACGAGGTCCCTAAGATAAGATGGGACCTGATTATTCAAAACCTTATAAGTAAGAAGAAGAATTTTAAATTCTATTCTAGAATTAACAGGAAGCCAATGAAGAGAGGCCAATATGGGTGAGATATGCTCTCTCCTTCTAGTCCCCGTCAGTACTCTAGCTGCAGCATTTTGAATTAACTGAAGGCTTTTTAGGGAACTTTTAGGACAACCTGATAATAATGAATTACAATAGTCCAGCCTAGAGGAAATAAATGCATGAATTAGTTTTTCAGCATCACTCTGAGACAAGACCTTTCTGATTTTAGAGATATTGTGTAAATGCAAAAAAGCAGTCCTACATATTTGTTTAATATGCGCTTTGAATGACATATCCTGATCAAAAATGACTCCAAGATTTCTCACAGTATTACTAGAGGTCAGGGTAATGCCATCCAGAGTAAGGATCTGGTTAGACACCATGTTTCTAAGATTTGTGGGGCCTAGTACAATAACTTCAGTTTTATCTGAGTTTAAAAGCAGGAAATTAGAGGTCATCCATGTCTTTATGTCTGTAAGACAATCCTGCAGTTTAGCTAATTGGTGTGTGTCCTCTGGCTTCATGGATAGATAAAGCTGGGTATCATCTGCGTAACAATGAAAATTTAAGCAATACCGTCTAATAATACTGCCTAAGGGAAGCATATATAAAGTGAATAAAATTGGTCCTAGCACAGAACCTTGTGGAACTCCATAATTAACTTTAGTCTGTGAAGAAGATTCCCCATTTACATGAACAAATTGTAATCTATTAGACAAATATGATTCAAACCACCGCAGCGCAGTGCCTTTAATACCTATGGCATGCTCTAATCTCTGTAATAAAATTTTATGGTCAACAGTATCAAAAGCAGCACTGAGGTCTAACAGAACAAGCACAGAGATGAGTCCACTGTCCGAGGCCATAAGAAGATCATTTGTAACCTTCACTAATGCTGTTTCTGTACTATGATGAATTCTAAAACCTGACTGAAACTCTTCAAATAGACCATTCCTCTGCAGATGATCAGTTAGCTGTTTTACAACTACCTTTTCAAGAATTTTTGAGAGAAAAGGAAGGTTGGAGATTGGCCTATAATTAGCTAAGATAGCTGGGTCAAGTGATGGCTTTTTAAGTAATGGTTTAATTACTGCCACCTTAAAAGCCTGTGGTACATAGCCAACTAACAAAGATAGATTGATCATATTTAAGATCGAAGCATTAAATAATGGTAGGGCTTCCTTGAGCAGCCTGGTAGGAATGGGGTCTAATAAACATGTTGATGGTTTGGATGAAGTAACTAATGAAAATAACTCAGACAGAACAATCGGAGAGAAAGAGTCTAACCAAATACCGGCATCACTGAAAGCAGCCAAAGATAACGATACGTCTTTGGGATGGTTATGAGTAATTTTTTCTCTAATAGTTAAAATTTTGTTAGCAAAGAAAGTCATGAAGTCATTACTAGTTAAAGTTAATGGAATACTCAGCTCAATAGAGCTCTGACTCTTTGTCAGCCTGGCTACAGTGCTGAAAAGAAACCTGGGGTTGTTCTTATTTTCTTCAATTAGTGATGAGTAGAAAGATGTCCTAGCTTTACGGAGGGCTTTTTTATAGAGCAACAGACTCTTTTTCCAGGCTAAGCGAAGATCTTCTAAATTAGTGAGACGCCATTTCCTCTCCAACTTACGGGTTATCTGCTTTAAGCTACGAGTTTGTGAGTTATACCACGGAGTCAGACACTTCTGATTTAAAGCTCTCTTTTTCAGAGGAGCTACAGCATCCAAAGTTGTCTTCAATGAGGATGTAAAACTATTGACGAGATACTCTATCTCCCTTACAGAGTTTAGGTAGCTACTCTGCACTGTGTTGTTATATGGCATTAGAGAACATAAAGAAGGAATCATATCCTTAAACCTAGTTACAGCGCTTTCTGAAAGACTTCTAGTGTAATGAAACTTATTCCCTACTGCTGGGTAGTCCATCAGAGTAAATGTAAATGTTATTAAGAAATGATCAGACAGAAGGGAGTTTTCAGGGAATACTGTTAAGTCTTCTATTTCCATACCATAAGTCAGAACAAGATCTAAGATATGATTAAAGTGGTGGGTGGACTCATTTACTTTTTGAGCAAAGCCAATAGAGTCTAATAATAGATTAAATGCAGTGTTGAGGCTGTCATTCTCAGCATCTGTGTGGATGTTAAAATCGCCCACTATAATTATCTTATCTGAGCTAAGCACTAAGTCAGACAAAAGGTCTGAAAATTCACAGAGAAACTCACAGTAACGACCAGGTGGACGATAGATAATAACAAATAAAACTGGTTTTTGGGACTTCCAATTTGGATGGACAAGACTAAGAGACAAGCTTTCAAATGAATTAAAGCTCTGTCTGGGTTTTTGATTAATTAATAAGCTGGAATGGAAGATTGCTGCTAATCCTCCGCCCCGGCCCGTGCTACGAGCATTCTGACAGTTAGTGTGACTCGGGGGTGTTGACTCATTTAAACTAACATATTCATCCTGCTGTAACCAGGTTTCTGTTAGGCAGAATAAATCAATATGTTGATCAATTATTATATCATTTACCAACAGGGACTTAGAAGAGAGAGACCTAATGTTTAATAGACCACATTTAACTGTTTTAGTCTGTGGTGCAGTTGAAGGTGCTATATTATTTTTTCTTTTTGAATTTTTATGCTTAAATAGATTTTTGCTGGTTATTGGTAGTCTGGGAGCAGGCACCGTCTCTACGGGGATGGGGTAATGAGGGGATGGCAGGGGGAGAGAAGCTGCAGAGAGGTGTGTAAGACTACAACTCTGCTTCCTGGTCCCAACCCTGGATAGTCATGGTTTGGAGGATTTAAGAAAATTGGCCAGATTTGTAGAAATGAGAGCTGCTCCATCCAAAGTGGGATGGATGCCGTCTCTCCTAACAAGACCAGGTTTTCCCCAGAAGCTTTGCCAATTATCTATGAAGCCCACCTCATTTTTTGGACACCACTCAGACAGCCAGCAATTCAAGGAGAACATGCGGCTAAACATGTCACTCCCGGTCCGATTGGGGAGGGGCCCAGAGAAAACTACAGAGTCCGACATTGTTTTTGCAAAGTTACACACCGATTTAATGTTAATTTTAGTGACCTCCGATTGGCGTAACCGGGTGTCATTACTGCCGACGTGAATTACAATCTTACCAAATTTACGCTTAGCCTTAGCCAGCAGTTTCAAATTTCCTTCAATGTCGCCTGCTCTGGCCCCCGGAAGACAATTGACTATGGTTGCTGGTGTCGCTAACTTCACATTTCTCAAAACAGAGTCGCCAATAACCAGAGTTTGATCCTCGGCGGGTGTGTCGTCGAGTGGGGAAAAACGGTTAGAGATGTGAACGGGTTGGCGGTGTACACGGGGCTTCTGTTTAGGGCTACGCTTCCTCCTCACAGTCACCCAGTCAGCCTGCTTTCCCGGCTGCTCGGGATCTGCCAGGGGGGAACTAACGGCGGCTAAGCTACCTTGGTCCGCACCGACTACAGGGGCCTGGCTAACTGTAGAATTTTCCACGGTGCGGAGCCGAGTCTCCAATTCGCCCAGCCTGGCCTCCAAAGCTACGAATAAGCTACACTTATTACAAGTACCGTTACTGCTAAAGGAGGCAGAGGAATAACTAAACATTTCACACCCAGAGCAGAAAAGTGCGGGAGAGACAGGAGAAGCCGCCATGCTAAATCGGCTAAGAGCTAGTAGCTACGCTAAGCTAGCGGATTCCTAAAACACGCAAAGTGAATAATGTGTAAATAATTTAGAGGTGATTCAGCAGAAGGAGTGCTTTAGTTAAGGCACGTAAAGATTACACTGGGAAACAAATCGTAATCTAGATAACTAGATCAATCTAACTGCGCAGATTAAACAGCTAACAGATACAGAAAAACACCGCTGTGCTCCGGAACAGGAAGTGATACAATACCGCAGTGAGAGCCAACCACCAGTAGAGGCAAGCATTTATAAAGATGACTGCCTGAAGAGAACATGTAAATTTCCACAGTCATTGATGATATGGGGCTGCATGTCAGGTAAAGGCACTGGGGAGATGGCTGTCATTACATCATCAATAAATGCACAAGTTTACGTTGCTATTTTGGACACTTATCCCATCAATTGAAAGGATGTTTGGGGATGATGAAATAATCTTTCAAGATGGTAATGCATCTTGCCATAGAGCAAAAACTGTGAAAACATTCCTTGCAAAAAGACACATAGGGTCAATGTCATGGCCTGCAAATAGTCCGGATCTTAATCCAATTGAAAATCTTTGGTGGAAGTTGAAGAAAATGGTCCATGACAAGGCTCCAACCTGCAAAGCTGATCTGGTAACAGCAATCAGAGAAAGTTGGAGCCAGATTGATGAAGAGTACTGTTTGTCACTCATTAAGTCCATGCCTCAGAGACTGCAAGCTGTTATAAAAGCCAGAGGTGGTGCAACAAAATACTAGTGATGTGTTGGAGCATTCTTTTGTTTTTCATGATTCCATAATTTTTTCCTCAGAATTGAATGATTCCATATTTTTTTCCCCTCTACTTGGTCTAAAAAAGTAACCGTTACTGACTGCCACAATTTTTTTTCCTTATTTCTTATAGTGTTTCTTAAAGCCAGAAAGTTGCCATTTGAAATGACTTTAGTTTTGTGTCATGTCTGTGATCTGCTTTTTTTCTACAAAATTAAACAACTGAATGAACATCCTCCGAGGCCGGTGATTCCATAATTATTGCCAGGGGTTGTAGAAGAATAACCAGAATGGCAAAGACTCACCCATTGATCAGCTCCAGGATGATCAAAGACAGTCTGGAGTTACCTGTAAGTGCTGTGACAGTTAGACGCCTGTGTGAATCAAATTTATTTGCAAGAATCCCCCACAAAGTCCCTCTGTTAAATAAAAGACGTGCAGAAGAAGTTACAATTTGCCAAAGAACACATCAACTGGTCTAAAGAGAAATGGAGGAATATTTTGTGGACTGATGAGAGTAAAATTGTTCTTTTTGGGTCCAAGGGCCGCAGACAGTTTGTGAGACGACCCCCAAACTCTGAATTCAAGCCACAGTTCACAGTGAAGACAGTGAAGTATGGTGGTGCAAGCATCATGATATGGGCATGTTTCTCCTACTATGGTGTTGGGCCTATATATCGCATACCAGGTATCATGGATCAGTTTGGATATGTCAAAATACTTGAAGAGGTCAGGTTGCCTTATGCTGAAGAGGACATGCCCTTGAAATGGGTGTTTCAACAAGACAGTGACCCGAAGCACACTAGTAACCAAGCAAAATCTTGGTTCCAAACCAACAAAATTAATGCCTCACAGATGTGAAGAAATCATGAAAAACTGGTTATACAACTAAATACTAGTTTAGTGATTCACAGGATTGCTAAAAAAGCAGTTTCAACATAATAGTTTTGAGTTTGTAGTGTCAGCAGCAGATGCTGCTATTATTGTGAACACCCCCTTTTCTACTTTTTTTTTTACTAATAGCCCAATTTCATAGCCTTAAGAGTGTGCATATCATGAATGCTTGGTCTTGTTGGATTTGTGAGAATCCACTGGTACCTTGTTTCCTATGTAACAATAAGAAATATACTAAAAACCTGGATTAATCTTTTTAGTCACATAGCACTACTATTATTCTGAACACTACTGTAAATCAGTGTTTGAGAAAAAAGTGCTGGCCACTTGAAAATCCAATATGGCAGCTGAGTAGGGGGTCAGTGAAGCATTGCACAGGGGTCAAAATTTAACAATGCTCCAATCTTATTGAAAAGTATAACACATTATTTGTCAGATCATAAATATTCCAAAAATGTATAGTTTGGACTATCTATGATTGAATGTTCTGGAGTTACGGGGTAAAAACAGCAAGAATGGTGACAAAGGTCAGTTTCAGTTTGTACAGGGGTCAAAAGTTAAAGTTGCTCCAATTTTTGTAAAATGTGATGCAAATTATTGGTTTAGTTAATAGGATTTTAAAAAGGAATAGTTTGCACCATGTGTCATGCTCAGTTGTCATGTTACAGGGCAACATACGTCACATGCCATAGAATCCAATGGACGTTGACATTGTTTTGACATTTACTTTGCAAACCAAGCATTCAACACAGTCAAAACGATTTGATTTATTAATCCTGTTAGTTCAACCAGTAATTTGCACCACCTTTTATTAAAATTGGAGCAACTTTAACTTTTGACTCCTGTACAAACTAAAATTGACCTTTGTCACCATTCTTGCTGATTTTATCCCATAACTCCAGAACATTCAGTCATACATCATCCAAACTATACCTTTGTGGAATCTTTGTGATCATACTCGTACACATAATGTGGTATAGCTTTCAATATGATTGGAGCATTTTTTAAATTTTGACCTCTGTGTAATTCTTCACTGACCCCTACTTGGTCGCCTATTTGGATTTTCAAGTGGCCTGCACTTTTTTCTCAAACACTGCTTTATGAAGAGCATTCATGCCTTTCATGTCTGTTGCTTGTATCACCAAGTGAAGGATTGTTTCAGTTATCTGCTGCACTACAACAACTTATCTGGGTTCTGGTCACGGTGGAGCTGTATACAAATAATGTTTAGGAGTTCAATGGTAAGAATATTTCACGAGGTGAAAGATGGAACGTTCCATTCAACGAGGCGAAGATCGAACAGGAACAAGCAGACAACAAACATTTCATCTTTCACCGAATGAATATTCTTTTCTTTGAACAAATTATTTATATATAACAGCAAAAAAATGTGATATTTTATTCATTTCTGAATGAGAAAAGGGACTGTGTGTGCATTGCTGATCCTTTGACAAGGTTCCAAACAGTCCAACATGAATTTTAAGTAGCAGTCCAATCCAATCCAAAATTTTCAGTATTGCAAAAACAGTCAGTTCAAAAATCGTAGTGATGTAGTACAAAGATGACGCCCTGCAAACTTTGTGTACACTGCTGTCTGCTCTTAGCTTTTTTCAGTGAAAATTTGCAACAGAAATTTGTCACACTCCTCACTGGACAGTGGTTCCATTTCACCTAGACACGTCTCAGACAGCTTACGGCGTGGCAGATGTTTCTTTTCTTTTGTGTTGAAAGCATGAGCAGCAACAATAAGTTGCTAAGTGCTGTAGCTGCCAGTGTGCGGTGGTTGTAGCGTGCAATGGTACAGTTAATATGGAACCAAAATTGTACACTGTGGAGCACAAAAGATACAACAGATGTTTCCATATTGACCCCAGTGTAGCGGCATGCACACCTGAAACATTTTGACTGAATCTGTGCCACAGAGATCATCCAGTGTGACTGGACTTCAACAATTTAATCCAGTCATATGTTTTAAGGACATCAAATGAATCTGTCCGTCATAAAGGTTTATTTTTCAGGATCAGAGGGCATAAAGTGAGTAAAAATTAAAAACATTGAAAACAGAATACAGACACATAAAAACAGAATAAAAGTTGGTTAGTTATTATCTGGTATATTACAGTATGTGCTGTCTGAGTGCTCTTCCGGTTTTTAGATTGAATGAATTTTCACAATAGATCATGAATTGTCTCTGTTCTTTTCATGAATCAAGTAGAACTAAATTAGTCATTTACACTTTTCTCTCTTTTATTATAAATAACATTAATGTTTCATGTTTTTATTTGCTCCACTGGAACTGAATTTATTTGATTCAATGATCTTTTATGACTTCTGTGACACCCTCTTTGTAACATGAAGCTGTGATGTCCACCTCATGACCACAGTGTGTGCAGGGCTTAACACATAAACGTCATATTAATTTAAGCTCAAATGGATTCTGGAATCATTTCTGCCACAAACCTCAAAGAGAAAAGCCAGAAACACAACAGCATAAATTAAAAACTGAACACTCCACCGAGGTGAGGCTCTACATTTAACAATGTTTCAAAATAAAATATACAGACAAAGTAGTGCAAAATAATAATGAAGTTGATGCAATAGTTTGTCCAGCACAAAACACATCATCATCATCATCATTGAGGAGGTGACGGTCTAGTGGTTAAGGTGTTGGGCTTGAGTCCAGAAGATCATGGGTTCAAATCCCCACCTGACTGGAAAATCACTAAGGGCCCTTGGGCAAGGCCTTTAATCCCCTATTGCTCCCGGTGTGTAGTGAGCGCCTTGTATGGCAGCACCCTGACATCGGGGTGAATGTGAGGCGTAAAGCGCTTTGAGCGTCTGATGCAGATGGAAAAGCGCGATATAAATGCAGTCCATTTATCATCAGGTACAGAAACATTTCTGCTGCTTTGGAGGTCCCATTGAGCACAACGGCCTCCATCATCTGTAAATGGAAGAAGTTCAGATCCACCAGGACTCTTCCTAGAGCTGGCCACCCATCTAAACTGAATGATCAGGGGAGAAAGACCTTAGTCAGGGAGGTGACCAAAAACCTGATGGCCCCTCTGTCAGAGCTCCAGCATTACTCTGGGGAGAGAGTAGAACCTTGCAGAAGGACAACCATCTCTACAGCAATCCACCAATCAGGCCTGTATGGTAGAGTGGTCAGACGGAAGCCACTCCTTAGTATAAGTCACATGGCAGCCCACCTGGAGTTTGACAAAAGGCACCTAAAGGCCTCTCAGACCATGAGAAACAAAATTCTCTGGTTTGATGAGACAAAGATTGAACTCTCTGGTATGAATGCCAGGCGTCATGTTTGGAGGAAACCAGGCACTATCCCTATAGTGAAGCATGGTGGTGGCAGCATCCAGCCCAGTCTCACTTTTTTTTCGTGCTCCCATGAAGAAATGAGTCAAATTGATGTTTTTTTTTTTTTTTTTTTTTAACTCACTACTACTAACCCTACTCCTACCCCCAACCCCAACCCTGACCTTAACCATAACCTAATCCTACTCCTTCCCCTCACCCTAACCATAACCACCCCCAGCCCCCCGCTTCACTTTTAATTTTGTGCAGCCAACACAGAATGAATTAGAATGAATTTGTGGTGCCGTAACAAAAATGAGGCACTTTTCGTCACAATATCACAAGCCAGTAGATTAATGTATATTTCGTGCTGCTGAATCACGACTTGCTGTGAGACCATGTTGCAGCATCATGCTTTGGGGATGTTTTTCAGCGGCAGGAACTGGGAGACTAGTCAGGATTGAGGGAAAGATGAATGCAGCAATGTACAGAGACATCCTGGATGAAACCCTGCTCCAGAGCACTCTTGACCTCAGACTGGGGCAACGGTTCATCTTTCAGCAGGACAATGACCCAAAGTACACAGCCAAGATATCAATCAATCAATCAATCAATTTTTTTATATAGCGCCAAATCACAACAAACAGTTGCCCCAAGGCGCTTTATATTGTAAGGCAAGGCCATACAATAATTATGTAAAACCCCAATGGTCAAAACGACCCCCTGTGAGCAAGCACTTGGCTACAGTGGGAAGGAAAAACTCCCTTTTAACAGGAAGAAACCTCCAGCAGAACCAGGCTCAGGGAGGGGCAGTCTTCTGCTGGGACTGGTTGGGGCTGAGGGAGAGAACCAGGAAAAAGACATGCTGTGGAAGAGAGCAGAGATCAATCACTAATGATTAAATGCAGAGTGGTGCATACAGAGCAAAAAGAGAAAGAAACAGTGCATCATGGGAACCCCCCAGCAGTCTACGTCTATAGCAGCATAACTAAGGGATGGTTCAGGGTCACCTGATCCAGCCCTAACTATAAGCTTTAGCAAAAAGGAAAGTTTTAAGCCTAATCTTAAAAGTAGAGAGGGTGTCTGTCTCCCTGATCTGAATTGGGAGCTGGTTCCACAGGAGTGGAGCCTGAAAGCTGAAGGCTCTGCCTCCCATTCTACTCTTACAAACCCTAGGAACTACAAGTAAGCCTGCAGTCTGAGAGCGAAGCGCTCTATTGGGGTGATATGGTACTACGAGGTCCCTAAGATAAGATGAGACCTGATTATTCAAAACCTTATAAGTAAGAAGAAGAATTTTAAATTCTATTCTAGAATTAACAGGAAGCCAATGAAGAGAGGCCAATATGGGTGAGATATGCTCTCTCCTTCTAGTCCCCATCAGTACTCTAGCTGCAGCATTTTGAATTAACTGAAGGCTTTTTAGGGAACTTTTAGGACAACCTGATAATAATGAATTACAATAGTCCAGCCTAGAGGAAATAAATGCATGAATTAGTTTTTCAGCATCACTCTGAGACAAGACCTTTCTGATTTTAGAGATATTGCGTAAATGCAAAAAAGCAGTCCTACATATTTGTTTAATATGCGCTTTGAATGACATATCCTGATCAAAAATGACTCCAAGATTTCTCACAGTATTACTAGAGGTCAGGGTAATGCCATCCAGAGTAAGGATCTGGTTAGACACCATGTTTCTAAGATTTGTGGGGCCAAGTACAATAACTTCAGTTTTATCTGAGTTTAAAAGCAGGAAATTAGAGGTCATCCATGTCTTTATGTCTGTAAGACAATCCTGCAGTTTAGCTAATTGGTGTGTGTCCCCTGGCTTCATGGATAGATAAAGCTGGGTATCATCTGCGTAACAATGAAAATTTAAGCAATACCGTCTAATAATACTGCCTAAGGGAAGCATGTATAAAGTGAATAAAATTGGTCCTAGCACAGAACCTTGTGGAACTCCATAATTAACTTTAGTCTGTGAAGAAGATTCCCCATTTACATGAACAAATTGTAATCTATTAGAAAAATATGATTCAAACCACCGCAGCGCAGTGCCTTTAATACCTATGGCATGCTCTAATCTCTGTAATAAAATTTTATGGTCAACAGTATCAAAAGCAGCACTGAGGTCTAACAGAACAAGCACAGAGATGAGTCCACTGTCCGAGGCCATAAGAAGATCATTTGTAACCTTCACTAATGCTGTTTCTGTACTATGATGAATTCTAAAACCTGACTGAAACTCTTCAAATAGACCATTCCTCTGCAGATGATCAGTTAGCTGTTTTACAACTACCCTTTCAAGAATTTTTGAGAGAAAAGGAAGGTTGGAGATTGGCCTATAATTAGCTAAGATAGCTGGGTCAAGTGATGGCTTTTTAAGTAATGGTTTAATTATCAAAGGAGTGGCTTTAGGATAACTCTGTGAATGTCCTTGAGTGGTCCAGCCAGAGCCCAGACCTGAATCTGATTGAACATCTCTGGAGAGATCTGAAAATGGCTGTGCACCGACGCTCCCCATCCAACCTGATGGAGTTTGAGAGGTGCTGCAAAGAGGAATGGACAAAACTGCACCAGGTGCACCAAGCTTGTGGCATCATATTCAAGAAGACTTGAGGCTGTAATTGCTGCCAAAGGTGCATCAACAAAGGGTTTCAATACTTATGTACATGTGATGTCTTAGTTTTTATTTTTAATAAATTTGCAAAATGTCAATAAAAAATTTTCATGTTGTCACTATGGGGTGTTGTGAGTAGAAGTTTTTGGGGAAAAAAAAATAATTACATCCATTCTGGAATAAGGCTGTAATATAACAAAATGTGGAAAAAGTGAAGTGCTGTGAATACTTTCCAGATGTGCTGGATGCAGTAGCCAGGCAGCACCAGGACCCTAAAGACATCACTAATCACCTCTGTCCAGCAACCACATGAGCTCTTCCCAGGCATCTCTCAATGTCAAAGGCTGAGGACCTACAGACATGTATGTCACTGCTGAGCGAAGTCAATGTCTACAAGTTCTACACTTTCACCACATCCAGATGCTGTTCTGATAGTTGAGCCCAGGAAGTCATTAAAAGCCTGGATCTTAGTCTTGATCCAGGACATTCACAAACCCAGACACTCTTCCTCACTCAGCTTCTCGAGTGCTGCAGTCAGAGTAACCACTGATTCCTCAAAGATCACAGCATCATCCGTGAAGTCAAGGTCAGTAAACCTTTCCTTGTCAACAAAAGCACCTACGTCGCTGTTTTCCACAACCATACCAACACCCAGTCCATACAGTCATTGATTTTTTTGTTTAATGAGCTCTTATGTAAGTTTTATTTTGTTTTAAGATGTTTTCCAGTTGGATGGATGTGTGTGTGCATTTAATGCTCTGTCTCAGAGAAAATCATGCGGGGGTGGTTGGATGACCAACTCACGATTTTTATGAAACTTTCACCATATACCCTTCAAGTAGTTTGAATAGGAATGCCAAAGTTAGTTTTTCCATCAGGCAAAATTTTACTTGAATTTTGGTCAGTTCAAAATTTGATGTCAAAATGGCCTCAGATTGTGTTACATTAAAAATATAGTAAAAATGGCCAACTTTGACATATCCATTCTCAATTCTCAATGGGTAGATAGAAAAAGTGAGTGTGATTTCTCATATGGGGTGCCAGTGACATTCAAAAACCACTGTTCGTTCTGTGGCATGTTTCCTTATAGTTCTGTAATTGACACTTCTTGAATCCTATAGGGGAGCACTTTCAAGGCCAAATCTGGATGCGCAGGAAATTTCATAAATCAGTCAATTTTTTTATATTTTATTTCAGCAAATAAGATGTTCTTTCCTATGTTTCCAGTACGCATAATCGATTTAATGGTTATTTTGGTAATTAGAAGTTAAGGTCATTGATAAAGATCAAGGTCATTCTCAAATTTTGCAATTTTTTACATATCTTTTGTGCTTAACAGGACACTTTAGCACCTGAAATGATAAAATTTAGTTTGTGACAACATCAATTGATAGAACACATTGTTAGCATATGGTTAATCGCTAACATGCACAGTTTTAAGTCGCTTTGCATTCCGTGAGGTTATCAAATCGAGCATTCTAAACGCAATGTTTCTGTGAAGGCTCACAGTTGTCCAGGTGGTTTCCATAGTAGAGAAGCTTGAATCTTCAACTACCGAGAGGCAGACTGCTATAGGCTAGTGACAAAACAGTTGCTCTAATTAGCACCTATTGTGAGTAATGATGGGACTGACACCTCTCCTGATGGCTCTCCTGGCGACTCTTCTGATGACGTGAATGACTCATTACCATTAACAAAAGACTGAAACTGCTTTGACCTGAGTACCCCATTGTAAACAGGGGACAAAGCATGTCTCAGACCCCTCCCCGGTTAAGGCTGGGTTTCAGGTGTTTCACATACAATGCCTCGTTCACTCCTCGCTCAAACCATTTCCTTTCTCTGGCTAAGATTTTAACTTCCTTGTCCTCAAACGTGTGGTTAGTGTCTAAGGTGGAGATGAACTGCAGACTGAGGTCCACCGGCGCCCTCTCTGTGGTGCTGGTATAGCCTTTTGTGTAATGGCTGTTAGTCTCACCTATGTACTGTTCCTTACAGTTTTCCTGATATCTGATAGAATACACTACATTGCTCTGTTTGTAACTAGGGATCTTGTCCTTAGGGTGAACTAATTGCTGTCTCAAGGTGTTAACAGGTTTAAAGTAAACTGGGATTTTGTACTGTCTGAAGAGCCTCTGTAGTTTTTCCCCTACTCCTGCTAAATAAGGGAGAGGCACTCCTCTTCTTCTTGGCTCCGTCTCCTGTCTGTCTGGTCTCTTTGTTCTTTGGGACTTCTGCACTTTATCCAGGGACCATCGTGGGTACCCACATACTGTGAGGGCTTTCCGGACATGTTATTGTGCTTTAGCCCTTCCCTCTGTAGTTGTGGGCACCTGTAGGGCTTTGTGTTGAAGAGTCCTGATCACCCCAAGCTTGTGTTCAAGGGGGTGGTTTGAGCCAAAGAGCAGATTTGGTCACACTGGTCACATTTGAACTCACACTGACCAATATCTGTTATCTATATCTGTTAGGTCTCCCTAAACCAATATTTGTAAGTGCTCCCAAGCCTCCTATGTGATCTACATTGGTGAACAAATTTTGTATGTCCAATGTGACAAGGTGAGTATCCTTGTTTAAACTGTTAACTGTTTTTAAAATATTGATCATGTCAATAGAGTCTCTGACATAAGAGGGCAGGGTCACAACAGTTGGTTTTATGAAAAAAAATCTACAAAACTTGAAATATTTTCAGTCAGGGAGCCTATAGCTTAAACTATTGGTCTACCTGGGGGTTCTTTGAATCTTTGTGTATTTTTGGTAACATATAAAATACAGGAATTTTGGGATCAGTAGCTGTCATATATTCAGCTTCGTTTTTGTGATTTTTCCAATGAATTTTGCAGTAGATAATCAACTTCAACTTCATATTGTGATGTTGGATCAGCCTTTAATTTTAGATAGCAAGTGGAGTCTAAAAGCTGGCGTTCTGCTTCCTTCACATAACCTGCTCTCTTCAATTTGCATATAGCGCTGCCTTTATTGGCTGGTTTTATTACTATATTAGTCTTTTTGTAGCTCTAGCATTGCTCTTTTTATTACTATTTAAGAGAATTTTTGTTGCTCTAGGATTACTTCCCATTCTTTTTTGGATAAATTGTTGTAGATTTTATATTCTTTTCTTTTCTTTTAGTGTTCAGAATAATAGTAGTGCTATGTGACTAAAAAGATTAATTCAGGTTTTGAGTATATTTCTTATTGTTACATGGGAAACAAGGTACCAGTAGATTCAGTAGATTCTCACAAATCCAACAAGACCGATTATTCATGATATGCACACTCTTAAGGCTATGAAATTGGGCTATTAGTAAAAAAAAAGTAGAAAACAAGTAAAGTGATGTGATAGAGCCTTCTCCTACCGTGGTCCGACTCTTTGGAACGATCTACCTGCTGTTATTCGGCAGTCTGACACGGTGGAGATTTTTAAATCAAGACTGAAGACCCACTTTTTTAGACTGTCTTATCATTAATTTAATCTGTTTGTGTTTGCTTTGTAATTTCTTTTTATTCTACTGTGTTTTATATTTTTATTGTGCTTTTCTTTCTTTTAATTATCTCATGCTTTTGCAAGTAATTATTCAATCTTTTTACAAAAAATTTTTCTAGTATTTTCGAAAATTGTGGTAAAAGTGAAATAGGTCTGTAATTGGAAAAAGTGTGTTTGTCCCCGGTTTTAAACGTAGGTATTACTTTTGCTATCTTCATCTGAGAAGGAAATTTACCAGAACTTAATGATATATTACAAATATAGCTGAAAGGTTTCGCTATACAATCAATAATTTAAAAAAAAAAAGCCATATCAAAATTATTAAAATCCTTTGTTTTCTTACTTTTGGAATTATGCACCAGATCAATTATCTCTTCTTCATTGGTTGCACCAACAAACATTGACATAGATTTATTAAATGTTATCTTATTTTCAAAAAAATTAGTGCTCGTTGAGTCGATATTACTAGCTAGTTTTTTCCCCACATTGACAAAAAATTCGTTAAAATGGTCAGCAATAGACTCATTGTCTTCAATCACTGTATTATTCAAGAGAAAAAAGAAGGATAATCTCTAACATTTTTACTCTTTTTTATTATTTCATTTAAAATGTTCCATGTATTTTTTATATTATTCTTGTTTTTAACGAGTAGCTCGCTATAGTATTTTTTCTTACTAAATCTCATAATATAAATTAGTTTATTCTTATAAATTTTATATTTTCTTTCAGCTTCCTTTGTTCTTAATTTTATAAATTGTTTATACAATAAATTCTTCTTTTTACATGCTCTCTGAAGTCCCTTAGTTATCCATGGTTTATTGCCGTATCGATTAGTGTATATTTTGTCAACAAGAGGACAATGTTTATCATATAACTTAGAAATAGAGGAAATGAAACCATCATAGGATACATCAACATCATCAACATAAACTTCATTCCAATTCTGACGTAGTAAATCCTCCCTTAAATTGTCAATGGCTATTGGTGTTACTTTTCTACTCAACCTATTAAAATCCTTTCGAAACACTCGACCATGTAATGCAAAAACAGTGAATACTGGCAGGTGATCAGTAATATCACTTACCAGTAGTCCCGCACTGAGCTTACCGGATATAACATTTGTTAGAATATTATCAATAAGGGTTGTTGAGTTCGAAGTTATTCTGCTTGGATGAATAATAGTCGGGAATAACCCCATACAATATATGGAATTTATAAATGAAGTAGTTTGTGGATGATTGTGAGGATTTAGAAAATCAATATTAAAATCACCACAAATAAATAAATGTGCATTCTTATTAATTTTGTTGTACATTCCCATAATTATTTGTTCAAAGGTATCAATATTTGCTCCAGGAGCTCTGTATATGCAACTAACAACC
The DNA here is from genome assembly GCF_902500255.1 of Thalassophryne amazonica. NCBI lineage: Eukaryota > Metazoa > Chordata > Actinopteri > Batrachoidiformes > Batrachoididae > Thalassophryne > Thalassophryne amazonica. The sequence goes on from NC_047105.1 coordinate 132,055,095, forward strand.
GTATTATTTGAATTTATAGATGTAATTTTGACCGTAACACATTCCATGATATTATCAACTGTAAAAGACATATTATTAAGTAGTTTACAATTATAATCAGACCTTACATATAATGCCACGCCCCCGCCTCTTCTCATCTGTCTATTAACCAGAAACAATTGATAACCATCCAGTTGTACTAAATCTTGACTGACCTCAGATAACCATGTAAATGTATTATTGAAAAATCTCCATCATTGATTATGTAATCATTGAATTGTTCTTCCGTAAAATAATTACAATGTCTCTCAATATTGTCACTAAAAAAAGAATCTGGGTCAGATTCCAATCCAAAATGGCGAGAGGTAGAATGACTATGATTAAATGTTTCCAGGCAGAGCTCCTTGGCAGAAATAAACTGATTGACCATGATTATTTTACTTTATGCAGATTTTCCTCCATCGTCACAATCATCCAATACATTTCTTTATTAAGTATTATTTCACAACTTACATCAATTAAACTCACTAAGGTCATATTCATCTTTAATCCATAAGGTTTTCGCTTCTTCAGGTGTTCCATTTAATTTAATGTAAACTTTACAATTAAATGTCCATGTGGCCTGTATCTTATTTTGTTTTCTTAAAAGTCGTGCCTGTCTTGCTAAGTCTGAGTTCTTTCTGGTCAAGTATTCATTAATGTATACATTTGTTCCTCTTAAATTCTTTGCTTGTTTTAGAATTGCAATCTTCTGTTTCCTGCTTGTAAGCCTCAGTAATATAACTCTAGATTGTTTTTTTTCCTCTCCGCGGTAAAAGGTGACTACTTTCAACATCATTGGAATTTATTATAATTCCTTTGTCCTTCAAAAATGAAATCACCTGTTCCTCCACAGAGAGGTTATCCATTTCAGCTGGCTCCTCTCCTGGGGCCACCGCTCTTGCATAACTTCGAGGCTTAATGTTCAATCCTGTGATGAGGAGGTCATTTGACCTGGTCTGTTGTTCAAGTTCTGCAATTCGATTTTTCCGATTTTTTGTCTTTTTCTTAATTTGCCTTTTGTAATTTGGCAACTTGCTTTGTTAATTCCAATATTTTTTGTTGTTGTTGTGAAATGATTTTTAGTTGTTCAGCCACTTCTGTAATAGGCGTCATTTGTGCTGACATCTCATTTAGCATTTTTCTGATGTCCTCAAGTTCTTCCTCCATAAACGCAGTACCTTTTTTTGGAGCCATGGGTGAAGGGCCCTAAAAGCGGGCCGACTACGCCCACAGCAGGGGCTCCAGCAGGCAACAGCCGCAGATGCAATAGGCCTCAAAACAGGCCGACGCGGCGCAAACAACCCTCGAAGGCAGGCCAGCAAACAACAACAGCGGATCTCCAATTCACAACAACAATTTGTGTTGTGAATTGTGTGAAGCGCCTTGGGGCGACTTTGTTGTGAGTTGGCACTATATAAATTAATAAATTGAAATTGAATTGATTAAATTGTGAGAGAGAACTGCTCAACCAAGGCTTGATTACGGTGGAAAATCCAGTAAAACGGGCTCAGGGGGTAACCAAAAACAGAGAATTTACAAGGAGACCTGGGTGAAAACTTAGCTAAACTACAATAAGGGAGATGGAGCCATTTCAAACAAAAATGTAACTGGTGCATGGTCCAGAAACATAAAGGTACACAGAAAAACAAAATTAAAGAAAACATTGTCAAACCCCTACAGACAAAAGTCCTGAGACCAACCAAAAAGGTACTGACTGGAGAGAAAATAATGTTTTTCTGGCAGACACAACAGGCAGAATACTAATTCAAGAACCATTATTATGAAAAAAGGCAAACAAACAGTCCTACCAGCGGAGGTGTCTTCATTCTTCTTCCGGTACTCTAAGTTCAGTGGGAGGATGAAGAGCTGGTGTGGTCAACTTGACTGGATCTCCTGGAAACGGGTGTGGCACAGGTTCTCCCACAGACATCTGCGATGACTTTGGAGGTGGTCGCGTAGCGGGTGATTCAGCACATGAAGTGGTGACATTTTCCAGAAGTCCTTTTGGTAGTTCGGAAGGCGAGGGCAGTGATTCCTGTGGAATGAGAACTGCTGGTAGCTGAGGTGATGTGTGCGTCTTCAGAGTTTCTGCTGGGGATTCAGCCAGTGTGGACTGTAGAAGAATTTTTAGGTCCTTATTTGAACTATGATGAACTATCAAGTGTCCTGATCTGAACTAGATGTCCTCTGGTTGAACTAGCAGGTGTTCAACCCAAAAAAAGGCTCTATTAGTCATTTGGTCTGTCAGGTACTTTCCAAGGCCTCTTAGGTACTTTCCAAGTTGGCTGATATTCCAGCAGTGATGAGCCCGCAGGCCAGGTGCAGTGGGCCTCAGGCCAGCTGCACCTGTGGCAGAAGGTGTTTTTTTTTTTTAAATCAGTTGTAAATCCTTCAAGTTTTAATGGGAGTGTTTGTCACATTGAAATAATGACCTAACACCTGCTTAGGGTTCACTAGAGGACGCTTCCAATAGAAAACCATGTCTTGGGAATAAAATAAATTAAAAAAGTCAAAGAAGGAGCGATGCCCGCGGGTCTCCAATATATAGATGAGCGCGGTCGTCGCATATTCAGTCTCTCTAGAGGACTCAGTTTGTATAAGCTCTGTGTCGAAGGCTTAAATAAACTTAAAAACTCTGTGCATTTTATCTTGCTTAAGGCTGAATTATTCCAAAGTGTTGTGTCCTTTTCTTGCAAACCACTTGCAATTAGGTTGTGTTATCTAAAGAAGACATCCTGAGACGACCAAAAAGAAGGACCACGATAGAACTTGGCGAGCCAGCTTCAGGAGGGTCCAGGGGCATTCCGGCAGCCTGGGATGGTCCAGCTCATTCCTCTAGACCGTAAATAACAGTGATCACGACTAAAAGGTAAGCAGAAACCTTTTATAACTTCTGCACGATCTGGAGGAGTGAGTCTGGATTTCCGCCCAAGTTGACAGGTGATATTTTTTTAATTGCCTCTTACCCAAAAGAACCTGGACTAAGAAAATTGACAAGAGACTAAAAAGATAAGATTGAAAATTATCAGGCCTTGTAGATAAAATGCTCAGAAGGTGTGTGTGTTCCCGGGAAAAAGAATGTCTGTGTGAGTGAAAGGTCAGGAATGTTCATGAACTCTGGTGCGGAAAAGAGTGCATGGAGAACTAACCTGGATGCTTGGGGAATAATTGGTGTTGAAATTCGTTACTAACGTGCCGGCTGATAGCATGCGCTGTAGGGGTTAGTTTAGGGGAGTATACTGACAAATAGGTACAAGGTAATACAAGGCTATTTAAAGAAAAAAGAGACTGAAGTAAAATAAGTGAGAAAAAAGAGTTTAACAGAGAATAAGTGCAGAGGAAGCACAAGATAAGCGCCTGAGGGGGCGCAATAGAAATACCGTACGTGATAAAGAGATTTAAAGAGAAAAAGTGCAAAGAAGCACTGCTGACAGTAAGTAAAAAGAGCTCAATAAAGGACGTCATTTTTTAAGAAAAGAGAAAAACTATAAAAAATGAAGAGTTAGTGCAGAATACATGAGAATTAATGAAGCAGAAAATAGTGCAGTAAGGCACCAAATACACGCTTGTGGAGCGTGGGAGAAATATAGAAGTGAAGATTAGTGCATACTGAAGAATAAGTAATTAAGTACACAGTAATATGAGTTTTTTATAAGAAAAGAATTGGAAAAAGAGAGTATTTTCAGTGCAAAGGCACATTAAGCTCACGAGGAGCTCAGTAAGTGAAAAAAGGTAGATATAATGTACGCTTGGAGAGCGTAGGAAACATATACAAGTGAGAAGAAAGTGCAGGAAAGCACAGTATACGCACGGAAGGCGCGGTAAGGCGTAGAAATAAATGAAATATTGTATGCTCAGAGAGGAGCTTGTTAAAAATAATATATTAAGCACAGGATACACACGCAAGGCATGGTAAGGCGTAGAAGTAAATGAAATATTGTACGCTCAAAGAGGAGCTTGTTAAAAATAATATACGAGTTGCTGGCAGGGCCGGAGAGCTGTCTAACGTGAAGAAGAGATACATACTCAAACAGAACAAATTGGTGTTAAGTGATTAAAAAGGTTGTTTTAAAGCCACGGAGTGAAGAGTGGCAGAAGTCTAGATAGAGATATATAGAAATTTGTTTTTAATAATTTTTGTGTATAAAGCTTTTGAAGATTGTTGTGTGGGAGAGTGGAGAGTAAGCGGGGAGTTGCAGGCAAGCTGTGAGGGCTTGCAGGCTGGCTGACACACAAGATTAATGTGAAGAGTACGAGGAGGAGGAGGAGACGTTTAGACCCAACAGGAGGACTTAGGAGGTGCATGACAGGTAAAGAGGAAAGTGAGAAACAGAGACAGTGGAGAAAAAGACAGGAGAAGAGACTGCTGTGTAAATACAGAGAAGGTAGATATTATTTCAAAGAAAGAAAACTAATAAACAAACATAGCAGAAAAAGACAAGAGAAGCGGAAAGTGAGAAATTAGAAGGAAAATAGAAAGTGGGGAGCAAAGACATTAGGAAGTGTTAGGGTTGTAAGAGGATTAAAGAAATAAAGTTGGTTATAAATCAAAAGAGTTAAAGCTTAGATTACAGTGAAAAAGCTGACAGACTGATCAATGCTTGGGACAGTCATTGATGGGAGACTTAAGTGATGATGAAATAATACTCCCAGAACATTACTTGACTGACGGAGACATCGAAGCCCAGGGAATCAGGACACATTTTTGGCTGGAAAGGACCTATTTTGACAGTGTAGGAGCAGAACATTGGCAGGACGAACAAGAGATCAATCAGAAATTATGGCAGGTTACAAAGGTAATCAATCTGAAGCAAAAGAAAGAACAATTCCCTCTAATTAATTGGGAGCTGCTGATAAGACGTCTGTGGCATCAGGGTTTAACCCCGTGGCTGGAGCTGCTTTGTGCTGATCCTAATAAAGAAATTAGCATACCATTAAATCATTTAATAACACTACCAACCGATCCAGGTGAAGAACTGTTTCCTAGGTTGACTCTGACTGTGGTCCCAAGGAAGGTTCGGTGGGAAACAGGTAAATTTTCATATTTAGTTAAAGAAAAAGAAGACGGGCAAAACAGTTGGAAATTTAATCCTTTTAAGGGTTTAAAATACAAAACAGGTGTTACAGCCGGCAAGCTATTGGTCTCGATCAGGACAGCCCCTGAGGGACTACCAGAACACCATAGAAACACCTCACATAGCGTTTGTCAGGGTTACATGGGTAACTCTCAAGGTCAAGGTCGGGAAAGTACCCCGCTAGACTTAGTACTAAGAAAGTATCCAGGAAAACGCATTAAGGCCAACCAATGTATGAGAAAGTGGCACAAAAGGTCACATGGGGGCAGGCAATGGCCTTTGGAGGGATCATTTGATCCGGTGATGTGTGAAGCAGTTGCGGTAGAAATACAGAAAAAAGAAATTAAAGATCAGCAGAAGAACGTGAATAACAACAAAAAACGCACTGAAGAAAAACAAGTTTTGGCCTTGTTCAAGCAGGAAGCACAGAGGCTACAGCAGAAAAGAGAAAAATGACAGAGGAAAGATCCAAAGAGACTAAAGCCAGTGCACCGAGCTGGGAAGCAGAGCCACCCCCATATAAACGTCATGATATGGGAAGGACAGCTGGACAATTTGTATTAGGAACTCGTGAAGAGGACCAAGGCATGGATGTGGAGGGCAAATTCACACTGACACTAAAAGCTCGGGAGCCACAAGGAGACAGGTCCTCGGTCTGTCAAATGGATCATACAAGGTCTCCAAGTCCGGAAGTAAGTGGTTGCTCACCACAACCAGCAGGGGGGGCCACATATAACAGTGACACTGAGGCAGACGAGGATAGAGAGAGAGACCTGAAGGCCCCACCTGCACATCGAGGTCCACTGAAAATCGTCCCCTCCCACCATAAGTCAACCGACTGGACCTTCTCAGGCTATAGAGGCTCCAAAGAGTGGCACAAGAGCTTCTGTGACACACTGGATCTGGCCAGAAGAGATAATGAAGAACTAGCTGAGCAACTTCGGCTAGCAAAGGAAAGAATACAAAGACATAGGGACGCCGAGAAAAGAAGAATATTACAACAATCGACGCCCAATCAAGGGAATCACATTATAGAGCCACCCACCCGAAGGATTTCTGGTGAGATCATCATTGAGAGTGCAAAAGAGGCCCGACTCAGGCAAAGACAACAATGTGTAGCCAAAGACATAACGGCTTTAGAACAGGACATAACTAACTTGATGGACCGCCTGGGACCAGTCAGTCACACTCGATCTGGAGTATGGAGCCCCCACAGACGAAGAGGAGAACGAAGACCTCATATGCCCACTGGTGGTCAGAAATGGTCATCATGTGTATACCCCATGGAGCTGGACAGACATGGTGGGGCTGGCCAACAGGCTGCCAGACATCACCCAAGGAGCTGGGAGATGGATAACTGCCTTAGAAGAAGGCACTGCAGGGGTAACCTTGTCTTTAGGTGACATAAAAGCCTTGCTAATGCATGTAATAGGAAAACATGACACTGAAGAATTAGCAGAAAAGGTTGGACTAACACAGATGATGGGCACTAATCAACATGATGAAGTCCCCTTTAATCGCTATAGAAACTCCATGTGGGAAGGACTGAGAAGAAAGTACCCTGAGGTCTTGGATCCCTCTAAATTGGATGATGAGGAGTGGACACCTGAAGAGTGCCCAAAGAAGTTCCTGCACCGATTCCAGAAGAGATGGGCGGAGGAAACAGGAAATGCATGGAACCATTCTCCAGCAACTGAAATCCTGTTTAAAATAACTGTAAAAAAGGCTCTGCCAAATGAGGTTCAGAAAGCCCTAGATGGAGTCGTGGGACTATCGAAAATGAATTGGGCTTTATACTCTGAGCATATTTGTCACCATCTTGAAATCTACAAGAAAGAAAAACAAAAAGAAGAAGATGCAGCAAAATCCCTGACAAAAAAATTGGTGCAGATGCAGTTGAGAGAACTAACCAAAGGCAAGAAAGAAAAAACAAAGACCCAGGCACCAATGATGACCCCTGTTCCTTCTGAGCCGGCAAGCACAGGCCCTACGGCAAACACTGCTGCCACCATACAGGCACCTGTGGTAACAGCCACACAGAGCCCCCAAGGAGCAGCAGGGAGCACTCCTGCAGGAGAAGTCTCAGCACCAGTGGAGCATCACTATCACTACCATAGCACTGGCACACCCAGAAATGGACCCACCTACAGTCATGGGTGGAGAGGAGAGTCACGGAACTTTCAAGGTCAAAGAGGAGGGTGGCGAAGAGGATCTCGCCAACCTTCATTTGGAAGCAGATTCCAAACCTCAGCTCCCAGGAACAGTCAAGCGGGACCGCCTATGGGACCAACACCCCCAATAGGGGATCAACCCTCTAATGAGTGTTGGAGCTGTGGACAACCTGGACATCGAATGAGAAATTGTCCAGCCCGACCTTGGGTTGGACCCTCTGTCTATTGGCAATAGGGGGGCCTAGAGAAGACAGAGGGGGAAACGGTGGCATTGGCTATTTCTATGATACCTAAGGAAGAGCCAACCGTCACCGTTAATATACAAAACAGAGATTTCCCTTTCATGGTGGATACAGGGGCAACATACTCTTGCATAGGGAAAATGGGCGCTCATCTCCCCCTCTCTGGGTCTGTAATTAAGACCATCGGCTTCTCTGGGAAAACTCAAATAATACCTTTTACACGCCCACTTCCTGTAACGATTGCAGGAAAAACAATTGAAACATCCCTGTTATACTCACAAAATACACCTGTGAATTTGCTGGGAAGAGACATTTTATGTAAGCTACAAACCCAGATAGTGTGTACCCATCAAGGACTGCAAATACACTTTCCTGACGAAGCACTCACCAACATTATGGTGCTTATGGACATGGAAAACAAGGTCCGAACTGTGCAACCCATGGTATACTGGCTGAAGTTACAACCAGAAAATTCAAATCTTCAACTAGAATGGGAAAAATGGAAGCCCTGGGCAGAACAACATTATGCAGCAGTATATACACCTAGTTTACCTTTACATGTCACCCTGATGTTCGATACCAAACAAGAACAGACTGACTATGCATGCTGCTGGGATGCATTGATGAATCAACTGCTGTTTCACATAACCACCACAGACATTTATTTAGGCCCCCAAGGGGCCGCAGCTTCTGTCAAGCTAACTTCAGCTGAACAACAATGGTATCAAGTGCCGAATGCCACGCCTCATGTGACCCTTTTAGTCTCAGAAAAGTACGAATCCCATGACCTAGGTCCAATGGTAAAGACAGCCTCAGAAGTTGAAGAAAACATTGGCAAAACATGGAAAGTCCACAAGTACATCTGTCGAAAGACCAGCAGTTTATACGAATTAACTTAAAAGTAAATGATGAGGCTATAGCTCAAAAAGTGGAGCTCAATCCTAGACCAGAAGGACAGATGGTGTTATCGGCCCAACAAGAGAAATTGTTAGAGCAAATACCACCAGTGGTGTGGTCCAAAAGCAAAACAGATGTAGGACTAGTAAAAACAGCCTTACCAGTAAAAATAAAAGTAAAACCGGGAGCAAAACTGCCTCACCAAAGGCAGTATCCATTAAAACCTCAGGCTATTGAAGGCATAAAACCAGTAATTAACGGACTAATGGCAGCTGGAATTTTAATAAAAACTGCAAGCCCATGCAATACTCCTATCTATCCTATCCCTAAAAACAATACCAAACAGTATCGGCTGGTACATGATCTGCGTCCTATCAATGCAATAATAGAAATGGATGCACCTATAGTACCTGATCTGCATACTATACTATCAAGCATCCCTGCTGGAGCAAAATGGTACACAGTAATCGATCTGTGTTCAGCCTATTTCACTGTGCCTGTGCACCCAGATTCACAACATTTGTTTGCATTCACATTTCTGGGACAACAGCTAACGTATACACGGCTACCTCAGGGACTGAACCTGTCCCCAGCCATCTTTAACAAAGTCCTGGCTGAAGATTTACAACACCTTGACATACGCAGTACATTGGTGCAATATATGGATGATCTCCTTATTGCATCAGAGACTCAAGAACAGTGTGAAAAAGATTCATTAATTGTATTGCATGCATTGGCAGATGGAGGTCATAAAGTAAGTAAGGACAAATTGCAGTTCTGCAAACAACAAGTAGAATACTTGGGAAGACAGTTGTGTGGGACCACGCGATGTATAGCCCCAAGCCAAGTGGAGGCTATAATCAAGGCTCCCAAACCCCAAACAGTGGGACAGATGCTTTCATTCCTTGGGATGGCAGGGTACAGTCGGCCGTGGATTTGTGATTATGCTATAAAAACTGCACCTTTGCGTGCCATGATTAGAGCAGTGGGGCAAACAAGCAATGCAGCTCTCCTCGTCTGGACAGATGAGGCAACGGGAGCTTTTGAGGCCCTAAAAACAGACATGCAATCTGCTCCCGCGTTAGGTAACCCAGATTATGGGAAACCTTTCCATTTGTATGTTACTGAAAAAGCTGGTTATGCTTGTGCTGTACTAATGCAGGAAACAAACGAAGGAAAACAACCATTGGCCTATTATAGTACAAAGCTTGACAACATTGAAACAGGATTGCCACCATGCTATCAGGGTCTAGCAGCAGCTGCCTTTGCATTTCAAAAAGCATCATCCATAATCATGGGACATGCAGTAACGTTGTACACGTCGCATCAGTTACATGCCCTGCTAACCAGTCAACGTTTTGTCTTAACACAAGCTAGACGCACTGGATATGAAGTTGTGTTGTCCGCTCCAGAAATAACAATACAACGTTGTCACACGGTGAATCCCGCCACCAAATTGACCACACCGTTAGATGGTACTCCACATAACTGTGTGGCAGAGACAGAGAAATTTTTGAGAGCCAGAGAACATTTGTATAATCACGCCATAGATGCAGATCTAACCCTGTTCGTGGACGGCTCATGCTTTCGGGATGCCGCGGGATTGCATGTGGGTATGGGGATTGTTAAACTAAACATGGATGGCGAGACCTTTGAATTACTGGAGTCCCAAGGAATTGATCAGCCTTGTTCAGCCCAACTGGCAGAAATCAAAGCCTTAACTATGGCTTGCCAGATAGCTAAAGATCAACGTGTTAATATCTACACAGACTCAGACTACGCTTATGGCGTATGTCATGTACATGCAAACATTTGGAAACAAAGGGGATTCCTGAGAGCAGATGGCACCCCTGTCACTCATGGAGAAGCGATTTCCCAACTGTTACAAGCTCTCCAATTACCGTCTGAGGTAGCCATCATTAAATGTGCAGGTCATCAAAAGAATAATAACATCATAGCTCAAGGTAACAACCTAGCAGATGACGCAGCTCGCAAAGGAGCACAAGGGGAAAATATGTTTCCCCTGTTAACCATCCAAGATTGTGCCCCACTGGTTTCACTTGACGCACTGATAGTGGCTCAAAGTAGGGCCAGTGGAGAAGAAAAACGAATGTGGGTTAAACGAGGCGCTATTGAGACACGTAGTCAGGGGCCAGCGGACAAGCTGTGGCGCAGTAGTCATGGACATTTTGTGTTACCCACCAATTTATTACGTTATGCAATCATTTGGGCCCACGGACCTGATCATTGTTCGCGAGTCCAAATTATGAACAAACTAAAAGCTGTCTGGTGGCCACCATATATGGCAGCTACAGTGGACCGTTTGTTGAATGAGTGTGAGGTATGTGCCCAGTACAATGTCCGGAAATCATTCACAGCCCCTTTAGCCCACATTCCGGTCCCTGATGGGCCATTCAGACATCTTATGATGGATTTCATAGACATGGGAACTGAAAACCGAGTTAAACGAATGAGATATGTTTTGGTAGTGATATGCAGGTTCAGCCGATGGATTGAGGCAGTAGCCTCTGCAAATCAAGACCATAAAACGGTAGCCAAATTCTTGTGCCGAGACGTCTTTCCAAGATTTGGCATTCCAGATACTATCTCATCTGACAACGGTAGGGCTTTTGTAGCCAAGGTTACACAAGAAACATTCAAACAATTGGGTATCAAACAGAAATTTGGGTGTGTTTATCACCCCCAATCAAATGGGGCGGTGGAACGGGCTAATGGCATTTTAAAGAACAAACTAGCAAAAATTATAGCAGACAGCAATGGCAAACTAACCTGGCTGGATGCGTTGCCGCTTGCTCTATTGTCAATGCGCTCACAAACTAACCGACTAACCCATTTGACACCATTTGAAGCTCTTACAGGTCGGCCGATGCCTATTCCATACCTGAGAGGACCCTACGAAGGACCATCGCTGGAGCAGCTACAAGACGAATGGCATAATTATCTGAGACAGTTAACCCAAATACACAAAACTATCTTTTTGCAGGTCAAAGGTGCTACAGAAGATAGAGAAGCAGCGATTCCACTCGAAAATCAGACCATCCAGCCTGGTGATCTGGTTTACGTCAAAGTGTTCAAAAAGAAGTGGGACAGGCCCCGCCGAGAAGGTCCTTTTAAAGTTATTCTTGCCTCACATACAGCAGTCAAAGTAGACGGTAAGGACACTTGGTTCCATTTAAACCACTGCTGTAGGGTTGGTGGCCCAGCGCCCCTGCGGCTTCGGCAAGCTCGTCTTGGCAGAGCCGCCGGGCCAAGGGGGGAAGCAAGAGAAGCCAGAGACCCTACGGCAGCACCGAGGGACGGCCACGCCTCCCTGCAGCCAGAAACAGCACCAAGGGAAGGCCACGCCTCCCTGCAGCCAGGTGAACACCGGCCAAGGCGCTCACAGAGACTGATTGAACAAAGACGACGCACAGCTTCAGAGAGTAGTGGATCCCTGCCAGATAGAGCAGCGACAGACTCAGATGCAGACTCAGAAACAACTGGAGACGCAGGCCAACAGACAGACAGAGATACAGACCGACAGATAGACAGGCCACAGGAGAAATCAGACTCGGACAGCAACTCAGTAGATTTACCGACAGAAGAACCGCAGGAAGTACAACCCAGACAAAGCACAGATACACCACACATCCCTAGTGACAGCTCATCTAGTGACGGCTCACTCAGTAGCACATCTAGTAGCACATCTCAACAGTCACCAGAACAATGATTAAGGAATTAGTCAAGGGATTGTCCATACTACTGGTGGTCAGTATGGGAGAAAATAGACATCCAAAACATACAACGGACTGTGCCGTGGCCATGGCCGCAATAGCAACTAAACAAGGCATTCTAAAACAGGAAAAACATATAATTTGGTATACATTAAATCAAAAGCCTAAGAGAGAAAACTGACCCACCTTTCGTCAAAAAAGTGACAGCTGCCAATCAAAATCGGCCACGTCACTAAGCCCCGCCCCCTCTATGACGTCATAGCCAATCAGAATCGATGACGTCACTATGTCCCGCCCCTAAGCCCCTCCCCTAGTCCCGCCTCCAAGCCCCGCCCCTTATGACGTCACAGCCAATCATAATCGATGACGTCATTATGCCCCGCCCCTAAGCCCCGCCCCTGATCCCGCCTCCGAGCCCCCCGCCCCTTATGACGTCACATCCAATCAGAGTCGATGACGTCAGTATGTCCCGCCCCTAAGCCCCGCCCCCGGCTCCTCCCCTAGTTCCGCCCCTGGCTCCTCCCCTAGCCCCACCCCCAAGCTCCTCCCCTAACCCCGGCCAAGCACCGCCTCCAAGCCATACCTCCCCTCCCACCCAGGGTCTAATATTTTAATGTCATTTTATTTCATGAATTAAAGAATGATTAAAAATACCTAGATCTTTTTAATGTATTAAAGAATTAACTAATTCTGAAATAATTAAACATAAATCACTGTCTATTATTTAATGCCCCTTTAATATCTTTAATTCTTAAATTATTACGTTTCCTTTTCTGTTTTTTAATTCGTAAATTAAAGAAGGGGAACAAATACCCGTCTCTCTCGGCTGTAAGTCTTTGCAGCAAGACGGTCAAATACCCACGCATAGAGCCGCTCGCGGAAACATGACCCCACGGCTGTAAAACCTGTTGCAGACGCTGTGTCTGTGTGAGTGCGTGTGTGTGTGCGTGTGTGTGTGTGTGTGTGTGTGTGTGTGTGTGGCGGGACACCCGCTGAGCGGAGATGCTGCCCCGAGGTGATGAACCCGAAGAACAATAAACAATGCTCCTTATCACTCACGCCAGATGATGTTTTCTTTTAAGATATTAGCCGATCGATCATGGGGCGCGGGACACCCGCTGAGCGGAGATGCTGCCCCGAGCCTGAACAATAAACAATGCTCCTTATCACTTACGCCAAACGGTGTTTTTAGAGCAAAAGGTAAGGAATTACGCCCCGCGGACGAAGAAGGGTTTAAAAATCCCCTTTCGACGATAGAGTGACATACAGCATTCACCATGGCGAGACGAACTCTGATCCTCCGCTACATCTGCGAGACCCCGGTTAACATCACCATGACAACAGAAGGCTCGCTTGCCCCAAAAAAAGCGAGAATGTACGTCAGCCGTCTGAGCCAGCCGATACCGGAGGAAGATCTGACGTACAGCCTGGAGGGGCACGAACGTTTAACTTACACGTTCGACCCGTATTATGCCCAAGTAAGTTTCTTCACTCTGGCCGAGGGTGAGACTGCCACTCGAGGAACCCCACGGGTGGCGCTTACTTCCGCCGATTGGGGTGTCTTCTCCGCGGCGGCGGGCTCGATGATTCGCGACACGGTCAACCCTGAACCTCCAGGAGATCGGACGCCGGAAAAGAAGAAAACACGCTTCCAACTCACCTGGCTCAGCGCCCAGGGGCCTCGCTATAGGGTGATATTCCAGCGTGGACCTCCTGACACTGTCTCTGAGGGTGAAATTAAGTTGGAGCGGGTTAGTGCCAGCGGCCACGTCAGAAGCGTCACAGCTGCGGCTGAGAGCTGGCATGAGATGTTCAACACCTGCAACGACAGGATTACGGGCCTCTTTACAAGGTGCCTGGCCTGGAGGGACGTTATCGAAGTCCGAAAAAACTTGGCCCCTCTTTTTACTTAAAAAAAAAAAATAAAAAAATAAAATAAAAAAAATAAAAAAATAAAAAAACTCTGACGTAGCTCCTCCCCGCATGCACGGGGATTTCTATAAAAACCAGGGGACCACATCTCATTCAAGCATCGGACGACGAACCAGCATGAGCTCCTCAACCTCTCCCATTGCAGCGGCCGACGACATTGCTTGTGACTGCGCGCTCGACTGTGGAAGAGACCGGCCCTCCCTGAGCCAGGCTTCACGGACCCGCGGTGGGTACGAGAGCCCGTGGGGAGTTCAGCTCGAGGCGGTCTGGGGCGAGATCCATCCTTCTCACGCGCTCTCCAGCCCGGGAGGCGTGGGGTCTCTTCCCGCTGTCACGGAGGCCGCGAGTCCGCGGGAGGTACAAGACCTCGAGCCGGCTGAGAAATACGCCACATCTTTCGCATCTGACCGGCCAGACGGGTTCCTGTCAGAGGAATTCCTGAAAACGGTGAAAGTCGGCGTGGCACACTTACTTTTGGCTGTGATCAAAAGTTACAGACAAAAACTCTGTTACGGGTGTGAGATCGATCACCCCAGCCAGCGCCAGCACGAGTGCCTGGACCCGTTAAATGAATATTTCTTTACCGGACATTTTGAGAGATTAATGGTGAGATTCTGGAGACCGACCTTCATCCCGGCTGTGGTAAAGCTCCTAGCCCAGCGCTTCCTCAACCCATCGGCTGCGAGGGTTCAGGGGGCGGTAGAAAACATCCTCACTGAGCTGAAATACACTGATAATTTTGAAGCAAAGATCAACGAACTGTACACATGATTCGGTGAAGACGCAGATCTCGACCTGGAGGGGATGGT